>NC_091432.1:48486227-48763241 GCF_964237555.1 Oryctolagus cuniculus | reverse complement strand
ATGTGACCTGAGCATCTGAACTGATAGCTTAGCTGCTAGGCCAAATGTCTCCCTGGTTATGTATTTTTTAGTATTGAATGAGGGATCGTCAAAACATGGGGAAAATGTAATTGAAAGATAAGTATATTTTGGTGTAAAAAATTTTTAAAGATTTATTTACTTACTTGAAAGAGTTAGAGAGATCTTCCATCTGCTGGTTCACTCCCCAGATGGCCACAACAGCCAGTGCTGGGCCAGGCACAAGCCAGGAGCCAGGAACTTCTTCCAGGTCTCCCACATGGGTGCAGGGGCCCACGCGCTTGGGCCATCCTCTGCTGCTTTCCCAGGCCATTTAGAAGCAGCTGAATAGGAAATGAAGCTGCTGGAACTTGAAGCGATGCCCCTAGCGGATGCTGGTGTCTCAGGTGGCGGCTTTACCCACTACACCACAACACCGGACCCACAGTAACAAATTTTGAAATCTGCAAGATCTCTCTCCCTCTTTTTCTTTCTCTTCGCCCCCTCTCTCTTTGATACTCTGCCTTTCAAATAAGTAACTAAACAAATAAGTTTTTTTAAAAAGGGAAAAAATCAATTATCTTTTAAAGGAATTAAATAATTTTAAAACATTTACCAGCATTCCTTCACATGGAGATAAGTTTGCTTCTTCCTGCAGAACTTCCCTTAGCATTTCTTTTAGTGCGTATCTGCTGGTGGCAAATACTTCTTCCAGCTTTCTGTTTATCTGAAAAAGTGTTTATTTCGCTTTCATTCATTAAGAATTCTGTATTAGAACCAGCAGGATGTATAGCTATGGCTAAACAAGGGGGACTTATTATAAGAGCTGGGTCACATGATTACAGAGGCCAAGAAGTCCCATGACGGCCATCTGCCAGCTGAGACCGGGGAAGCCACTGCAGGGCTCCATAGCAGTGCACAGGACTCGGAGCCAGGGATGCTGATGGAGTAACCCTCAGTTTGAGGCTGAAGGCCCGAGACCCTGGAATTGGGGTGGGAGGAGCTGCCAGTACAAGTCCCCAAGTCTCAAGGGTGGATAACCAGGAACTCTGATGTCCACGGGCAGGATAAGCAGGGTGCCCCAGCTCCAGAAGAGAGTGAATGCGCCTTCCCCCTGTGTTTGTGCTCCATCCGGGTCTGTAGCCAAGTGGTTAGTGCCTGCCCACCTGGGATGAGAGTGGACCTTCTCTACTGAGGCCACTGATTGAAATGCCAGTCCCTGCTGGAACCACCCGAGTTCACTCCTTCAAGTTTGCTGGTCCTTATTTCTGAAGTATTTACCCAGCAATGATGCTTTAAGAAATATCTGGGTACCCATTAATGTAGTCAGATTGACAGCTCAAGTTAACCATCACAAAGGCTTTTGCTAAATATACGACTCTAGGTTAACAATTTTTCCTTTCTTGAGTTTAACTTTTCTCATTATTCCTCCATTAAGTGCCTTAGCTCTTAAAACATTCTCTTATTACTACTGTCACCAATTCGACTAAAATAAGCCTTGCTGTGCTTCTCTATGTGTGTGTATTCTGCTTGGAGTTCAATCATAAATTCATCATTAATAATTAATCCATAATATTTCGGCCACTATTTCTTCAGATATTTTTCTGTGCCATCATTTCCTCGAACTCCAATTATGTTTGTTAGAGTGCCTAGTATTGTGTCAGAAGGCATTGAAACTCTATTTTTTCCCCAGAATTTCTTCTCTTTTTCAGATAAGGCTGTTTCTTTTGTTCCTCTTTCAAGTTTACTCATCTTTATATCTTTTTTAAGGGTTTGTTTTAATTTATTTGAAAGGCAGTGTGACAGAGCGGAGAGACAGAGAGAAAGGGATCTCCCATCCACTGTTCATTCCCCAAACGGCTGTTGCCAGCTAGGGCTAGGCCAAGCCTAAGCTGGGAACCAGTAACACCATCTGGGTCTCCCACTTGGCAGGAGCCCAAGTACTTGGACCATCTTCTGCTTTCCTGGGTGCATTAGCAATGAGCTGGATTGGAAGCTGAGCAGATGGGACTGGAACTGTTGTTCTGATATGGGATGTTGGCATCAAAGGCTGTGGCTTAACCCACTGTACCACAAGACCAGCCCCTATAATCTTTATTTCTGAAGTATTTTGTCTTCTGTTATATGATTTTGGCAAACATTTTTTAATTTTTCAGAATATCCTTTTTAAAAATGGGTTTCACCTCCTGAGATTTTCCTGTTTTACTCCTTATATATTCCTGCTTTTTAAATTTCAAGGTATTTATAATAACTTAAAACCCTTGCCTGCTAATTGCATCATGTATATAATTTTTGAGTCTATTTTAGTTATTGGCTGATTTTTCTCCATGTTGTGGGTTATATTACTCTTTTATTATATCTAGTAATTTTCATTAAGTGCTAGATAGTGTGAATTTTACGTTGCTCTGTGCTGTAATTTGATGACTTCCTTTTCTGAGTGTTGATATAGCAGGCAGTTCATTTATAGCTGGATTAGCTTGTTCAAGATGTGTGTCTGAACTTTGTTAAGGTTTGTCTAGAGTAGCTCTATTCCTAAGGGGGTCTTTCTGATACCTCTGTGCAAGGCCTGGGTGTTGAGAGAAGTTTTTCTATTCCTACATCTCTAAGCACTACACTGGGTCTGAAATCTCCATTAGTTTCACATTTCCTCAATAGCCATTTCTTGCTAAGCCCTCCGGAGTCTTTTCCTGCTCATGCATGATTTACTATTTGGTCAAAGTCTTAAAGTAAGCCCTATGCGGAATTCTGGAGTTCTCTGTCTAGCAGCTCCCCCATGCATAAGTCCCAATATGCATGTTCTACCTAGCTCAGGGGCTCTGAACCCCAATGTCTGTCTCCTCTCCTCAGTGAGGCATGCATTATATTCTGCTTGGGTTCCAGTATCCTACACCAGAAAGTGCCTCTGACTGGAAAATGTGTATTTGGAGAGAAATTAACCTGTAATACTTTGTGTTCTTGAACCATCTACTTATGTTTCTTTAAAAAACAAATTAGCAAGGTTAAATAATTTATCCCGGGCAGAGCCTGGATTTGGACTAAAAGTTACTTATTTCTAAAACTTACGCTCTCACCCCTGCCCCAGAGTGTATTTTGCTGTTGCCTGGATCTGTCCTGGAGCTGTGGCCTGGGAACTTCAGTCAATTCCCTGGCCCCTCCTGGGAGTGGGTCAGGTGTCACGGAGAGCAGACTAGAGGCCTGGGTCTCCACAAGCAACACGGTTCAGAGTATCCATGCCCACGGCCCTGGCCTGTCCGCTACACAGCTAGTACCTAAGGAGGAGCTGACGCTGACCTGACGAGGGGTCAGGGGTGCTGTGGCTGCTAGAGCTGAGCCTTAGTTCCTGAGAGGTGGCAGAGGCTTCTGCACAGGGCCTGGCCTGTGCCTGGTTTCTCCAGTCACCAAGTTGCCTCTGAACCTCACGAGGCAGCAGGAGGATGGGCAGAGGGCATGTGGTCAGTCTCTATTAGAGTAGGTGTCGAGAGCTACCCGGGGCTTCAGAGGTGGCAGCTCTAGGGAGGGTGCTGCTCTCCTGACCACCTGCTGGCCATGTCCCTACAGCTTGCTCAGACATGGAGATGCGTGCTTCCTGCCGGAGGAGTGCCCGTGCACTTGGAAGGGGAAGGAGTACTTCCCTGGGGACCAGGTGATGTCTCCCTGCCACACCTGGTAAGTGAAGGCTTCCAAAAGGCCCAGTCTTTCTCAGGGAACTGCATGGCTGTGGGTGCATCAGCATGAGTAGAGTCTAGCATTTCTCTTCCACTAGGTTCACATTGTGTGTGTGTGTGTGTGTGGTGTTATATAGGTGTGTGTGCACATATGTAAGTGTAGTCATAGAATATTTGGGGGTATTTTGTGAATCTTTACATTAATGTGAATTTGTTCAGACATATGAATGTGTATATAGACATAGTTGTAACCATGATGATGTATTTGGATGTTTATATGAACATATAAATGTAGGTGCAAATCTAAAATGTGTGACTGCGCGTGTGACCGTGTATGTACATAATGTCTATAAGAAGGCAGGTGTTCATAAATCAGATAGTGAATATATCCAGTTAGGAGTTTGTGCATGTACAAGTGTGCTCATATATATATATATACACACACACACACGTACAGTTTGTACTTATGGATTCATTTAGTATGTGCAGACATGTATATACAAATTCTGTGAACATGGGTATCCATATTTGTATTCACGTGTGAGTGAATGTGTAAGTGTGCATTTAAATTTGCCGTGAATGTGTACATGCCTCTATGCAAAATTGAGTGTCCACATGAGCACATTTGTATGTTGAGAAACATAAGTATACACATGTAGGAGAGGGTGCACCTGGGCTGGACTCGGTGGAAACCAGACTTGGGGCTAGTTGTAGGGCCTGCCTGGGGCCAAGCAGCAGTGGGTAGAGACTTGGTTTCCTGAAGGAGAGAGTGCTGGGTGAGGGGGTGAGAAGTAACAACCCGTACCCTGATGCTGGAAAGCAAACTGTCACTGTTCCAATGTTGAACAGCTGCTAGGGGGTGTGGCTGATGTGAGCTGGAGCCCAGGGTGCTGGGACCCAGGGTCCAGCAGAGAAACTCAGGTCCCATCCTAGGGGCCACTCCAACCAGCCCCAATCATTGTCCAGTGCCAGGGTTAAAACTGTTCTGTTTCTCTGTCCATGGGGCAGCCATGGCACTGTTCTCTGTGTTAGCAGCAAGGTCACAGTCAAGCTCATCTATTCCAAGGCCAATTTCCTGAGATACGTGAGGGTGGAACTGAGCGCCTGAGCCCTGGCTGGCTGACAACCCCAGAAGTCCTAGGGAGGCGAAGCTTGGGCAGGCTGTGTGTGCTTGAGTGTTTGCAGGCTTTTGTGACTGGTGGGATGGCACCTGCATGCGGCAAGAGATCGGGGCTGCCTGGCTTTGCCTTACCTTACCCAGGGGTGCTGGGCCCCAGGGACTGACTCTTCTACCACCTCACAGGATCCCACAGCCGGCAGACAGTGGCACGGCTGAGCTGTGCTACATCCTCTGCTGTGAGCACAAAGCCTGCTTGGGAAGCAGGCCCAGCGCAGGAGATGGCAAGGAGGAGCAAGGGCCAGGGCCAGCGTTCTGGGTTATCTCTGGATATGGAGGCCTGATACGAGCAGGCTTCTCTCTCCCCTGGAGAGACTGACCAGCCTTGGGGTGCTCGTCCTCTCTCCCTGCAAAGAGCAGATTCCTGCTCTGCACCTCAGTTTGAAGCATTCTGCCTTCCTAATCAGTGTCAAACCTCCTCATCACCCACCCCTTGAAGGACAATATTGCGTGTCCCAGGCTCGAGCTGCCCTCCAGAGTGGGGAGGTGGGGGCCGGAGCTATGGTTGGGCCTGTGCGACTTGAGCATTTGATAGGATCTCCTAACCAGGATGAGGCTTGCCTGCCTGCCCATCTCTTCCAAGTCTGAGTTCCCTGACATCGTATGTTGGCAGCGTGAATTCAGCCACAGTGGGCAGATTGAAAGCATTGTGCGTACAGCCGAGCTGTAAGTCGTGTAGTGTGTGTGTGTGTGTGTTTGTGTGATTGGATGTGTGTACAGGCTTAGGAAGGTGCACAGTCAGGGACTGAGTGTGTCTGAGGCACACGCCCTGGCGCTGTCACTCCTGGAGCCCCAATCATGCCCCTTCACTCCTGAAGACCTGCCACTCCTTCCAATCCTACTACTGCCTTAATTCTTGGGAGTTCAGTGTCCAAGAGATGAGTGTTAGTTATCCTTTCATCACTTTAATTAAAACACCAGCGAAAAGCCACTTGGGGGCAGAAGCAGGTGTATGTCAGCCTATTGTTTGGAGGGTCACAGACCAGGACTGGACAGCCCATTGGTGTGGTATTGGAGGAGACTGGCTGTGGCAGAATGCAGGAAGGCTGGCATGGTGGGGCAGGAAGCACACGGTGGCCAGGTCCAACGTAGCTTGGATAACCACCTCTTATGGGAACTGCCTCCTCCGGGCAGGCCCCTGATAGTCTAAAGACCTCCTAGATGCCGTAATGAGATCAAGTCTCTGCCTTTAATCCATCAATCATGAACACGAATCCATTAACCATTTACATAAGACTTTGAGGTCCAAGCCCTCAATTCAGGGAACTTTGGAGAACATGCAAGCTGCTACCCAATAAAATGCTGCTAGTATCTCCAGGCATCTCAGCTTCTTCATTTTCCTTCCTTCTGATGATCTTTCTCCATACAACTGGAGATTTCGTCATTCTCAATAACAACCAGTTCACATCCTGACTTCCTGCGTCTCACCCCACCTGCCCTCTGTCTACGCCACTGCCTCTGGGCCCCTGATGCACTCCATACTTCAATGCCACGGAGGTTTCCAACCCGTGGACTCCCCACATCTCTGTCGCCTTTTACCTCCGTGATGCCTTCCCTTCCCTTTGGCCTAAGCCCATGGTCTAGCCCCTGCTGACGCCTCCCTACATTGACCCGCAGTTTCCTGTGACCTCTCCTGCTTTGCCTTACTGTTTTTGCAAAGCCACAACCCTGGTGACATCCAGCCTGTTGCTTCCCCGGTCCCTGCACTCACACCGCTGAGTGTGGCTGGAGGGATACACCAGACCAGGGGGCCAGGGCTCAGTCTGGATTTGTGACTCTGAACCTGAGGAAAGCCCTTAAATCCGAAGGACTCGCTTGCTGTACTTCCCTGGTCTTGGTTATTCTTTCATCCTTTGTGTCTGTTTCCATTCCGGCCTCGCTCCTTAACGCCCTGTCGCTCCCCCACCCCATTCTCAGTGGATGGTCTTCCTTCCTGTTGACTGAGCAAAGTGAAGCCATCATTCCATTGCTTCTCGGCCTTTTGGCTAAGATCAAGTGTAGGAGAGAACCTTCCAGAATCTGTCCTCTGCCTTGCACCTGTGCCCCAGGTGGACCAAGTGTCTGCTCCCCTCTGAGGTTTTTCCCTTCCCAGTCCCTGTCCATTCAGCCACCCAAGTGTGTCACTAGAAGCTCACCCCTTTCTCACATCAAGTCCATTGGTCACTCTCTACTTTATCATCTCCATTGCACACAAATATGTGTTTTGGAAAACTTCCAGCCTCCTAGCAGCTGCTCCGTTTCTCTTATCATTTGTTGCAAAACTTCTCAAAGTTGAAGTTGTCTATCCTTGTTTCTAAGACCTATTCCCCCAGGCCAGCAATGTGGCATAGCGGGTGAAGCCAATGCCTGCAGCACCAGCCTTCCATATGGGTGCCCATTCAGTCCTGGCTGCTCCTCTTCCAATCCAACTCTCTGTTAAGGCCTGGGAAAGCAGTAGAAGGTGGCCCTAGTCCTTGGGACCCTGCACCCATGTGGGAGAACTGGAAGAAGCTCCTGGCTTCGAATTGGGGAGTGAACCAGCAGATGAAAGACCTCTCTGTCTCTGCCTCTCCTTCTCTCTGTGTAACTCTGACTTTCAAATAAATCAATCTTTTTTTTTTTTTTTTTGAAGACCTATTCTCCCAGCCTCCCTTGAGCCCACTTAGTGTTTCCTGGCCATGCCACTGAAACTGGTCTCTCTGCGTGTTCTTGTATCCAGTGTTCACTTCTCCCACCTCTTCTTCCTGAGTGCTAGCAGCACTTGACACTGTGGCTCACTTGCTGGCCATGCCTCCTCCCCCGTGCCTGTACTCACGTGGTTTCCTCTTCTCTGCTGCGGCTCCACCCTCCTGTGGTCAACTCTTTCAGCCTGGTCTTCTGGCCATGAAGACACCCTCGTTTCTGTGTTTAGCCCTCCAGGATCACACATCTGACCAGCCCCTCCACTTGGGCGTCTCGCACTCCTATGTCCCCAGCAAAACGGCTGGACTTTGCCCTCACACCTGCTTCTCCCTCAGCCTCCTCCCCCTGGGCTGATGGTGATGTCACTCTTTTGATTGCTTGGGTTGAAAAGCCTGGGTCGTCCATGAGTCACCTCCTCACTCCCCCACATCCAAGCTGTCAGCTCCTCTTGGTTCCACCTTTAAAACACTCAGAATCTGACGACTTCTGGCTCTTTCCTCCTCTTACCCTGAGCGGCCCCCAACTCTTCTGACTTGGTGCTGCCACTGTCTCACCACTGGCCTTCTGCTTCCCTGTGGTCCTCCTCAGCTCAGACTCTGCTGAGCCAGAACAGGACGTAAATTGGATATGATCAAGCCCTCCCATGACTCCTCCTCCTGTTCCTAGAAAAACTGACACTCCCACAGCAGCTTTCTCAGACCCATTTCATCTGACCCTCCGGTACCCTCTGAATTCCTCTTCTGTTCTCTCACCTGGTGCTCTCTGTTCTGGCCATGTTGTCTTCTGAGTGTTCCCCAGGGCCTTTGCATGGACTGTTGTCTGCAAAAACACTTTTTTTCCGGCTGCCTATATAGTTAAGTTTCTCCTCTTTAAGTCTGCTCATGTGTGCCCCCACCACACTATTTAGAATCATAATCCACTCCCACACACATTCCAAATCCCCTCCATCCTGTCCCCCAGCACTCATCGCCTTCTAATATATTATTTTCAAATTTTGTTTTAAGATTTACTTATTTGAAAGGCAGAGTTACATAGAGACAGGGAGACAGATCTTCTATCCTCAGGTTCACTCCCCAGATGGTCACAGCAGCCAAGGTGGGGCCAAAGCCAGAATCCCAGGGCTCCATGCTGGTCTCCCACATGGTGCAGGGAGCCAGGGACCTGGGCCATCCTCTGCTGCTTTTCCAGGTGCCGTTAGCTGGATTGCAAGTGGAGCAGCTGGGACTCGAACTGGTGCCCATGTGGGATGCTGGCATTGCAGGCAGTGGCTTTTCTTGCTATGCCACATTTGCTGGCCCCTGTTTTTAATTTTTAGTGTATATCTTCCCCTCTGACAGAGGGCTTTTGTTGTTTTGTTCACTAATGTATCTCAAATTGGAATGAATGAATGAATGAAGTGGTGAAGAGTATGGACTTTCATGTGAAGTAGATCTGGGTTAATCTCGGCTCCATTATGTCTTGGCTGCATATCCCTGAACTTCTCTGAGCCCCAGAGTTCCCTTTGTGAAGTGGGGGTCACAATCCTGTCCCCCAGGCTTCTGTTGGAGGTTGGTGATGTTCGCTGACCCGCTTACCAGGGCACCTTCTGCCATAGGTGTGCAGGTAGGGGCAGCTGTGCCCTGCCAGCTGATCTGGGCATGTGTGTTTCAGCGTGTGCCAGCGGGGCTCGTTCCAGTGTGCCGTGCACCCCTGTGCTGCCACCTGCACAGCCTACGGTGACCGGCATTACCGAACCTTCGATGGGCTCTCATTTGACTTCGTGGGTGCGTGCAAAGTGCACCTGATCAAGGTGAGTGCCTGCCTGTATCTTCCCAGTGGGCTCCGAGGGGACCCAGAGCAGCTGGGCCACACATGTGTCAGTGCACGTGACCCTCTGGGCTCCAATCTGTTCCTTAATCAGGTGGGTGGGAGCAGGTGGCTGATCTAAGTTGCTGGATATGGCTGCTGGCGATGGAAAAAAAGCCCAGAGGAGCAAGCCTAGAGCTGGACAGAACCCACCAGGCAAACGCCATTGCTGGTGCACTGCCAGTCATGGCCTTGCCCTCTGCGTGCCAAGGCTTTTTCTGTCTGTAAGAGTCAGAGCTAAGACTTCCTTGAGCTTTTTTTCCCCCCCCCCCCGGTGTATTCCTGGTGGTCTCCTGGGCTACTTTTGTAGTTTCATTCACTTATTTCTCATGGGAACCCTACAAGGCTGAATTAATTAATACTGCATTACAGGTACAGAGACTTGGGCTTGGTGGACTCAGGGGACTCGCCCGAGGTCCCACCACTGGGCAGTGGCAGCACAGAAGTCAGGTTGGAGGGTTTTTGTTTGCTTGTTTGTTTGTTCCTTCCCCCACCCCCCAGAAACCTTTTATTTGAGGAATCAAACTGCATGCTTTAAATAAATACAACTTTAGGAACATAGTGATTCTTCCCACCATACCTACCCTCCACCCACACTCCCACCCCTCTTCTTCCTCCCTCTTCTATTCTCATTTTTATCTTTTACTAAGATGTATTTTCAATTAACTTTAAACACATATTATTAACTCTATACTAAGTAAGGAGTTCAACAAATTATGAAAAAAAAAAAAAAAAAACAAAAACCTGTTCCTCAGCAGTCAGGACAAGGGCTGTTCAAAGTCACTGCATCGCAAAGTGTCAATTTCACTTCTATAGATTACATTTTAGGTGCTCTAAAGTTATCACAGTTCAGGGAGAGCATATGCTGTTTGTCCTTTTGGGACTGGCTTATTTCAGGATGTTTTCCACTTTCATCCATTTTGTTGCAAACAACAAGATTTCATTGTTTTTTTAATTACCACTGTGTAGTATTGCATTGTATACATATCCCATAATTTATCCAGTCTTCAGTTGATAGGCATTTAGGTTGATTCCATGTTTTAACTATTGTGAATTGAGCTGAAATAAACATGAGGGTACAGATAATGCTTTCATATGCTGAATTCATTTCCCTTGGGTAAATTCCCAGGAGAGGGATGGCTGGGTTATATGGTAGGACTATATTCAGATTTTGAGTTATCTCCATACAGTCTTCTACAGTAGCTACACAGTTTGCATCAGCACCAGCAGTGGAGTAGGGTACCTTTTTCCCCCCACATCCTCGCCAGCATTTGTTGTTTGTAGATTTCTGTATGAAAGCCATTCTAACAGGGGTGAGGTGAAACCTCATTGTGGTTTTGATTTGCATTTCCCTAATGGCTAGTGATCCTGAGTATTTTTTCATTTGTCTGTTGGCCATTTGGATTTCCTCTTTTGAAAAATGCCTGTTAAAGTCCTTTGTCCATTTCTTCTCTGGGTTGTTTGTTTTGCTGTTGTTGAGTTTCTTTATCTTTTATATTCTGGTTATTAATCCTTTATCAGTTGCATAGTTTGCACATAATTTTTCCCATTCTGTTGGTTGCCTCTTCATTTTGCTGAGTGTTTGTAGTGCAGAGGCCTCTCAATTTGATGTAATCCCATTAGTTAATTTTGGCTTTGATTGCCTGTGCCTCTGGGGTCTTCTCCAAGAACTCTTTGCCTATGCCAGTATCTTACAGGGTTTCCCAATGTTCTCTAATAATTTGATGGTTTCAGGTCATAGATTTAGGTCTTTGGTTGATTTTGAGTGGAATTTTGTGTAAGGTGTAGGGTAGGGGTCTTGCTTCATACTTCTGCATGTGGAGATCCAGTTTTCCCAGCACCATTTGTTGAAGAGACTGTCCTCGCTCCAGGAATTGATTTTAGCTCCTTTGTCAAAAATAAATTGGTTGTAGATGCATAGGATGATTTCTGGCATTTCTATTCTGTTCCATTGTTCTTCCCATCTATTTTTGTATCAGTACCAGGCTGTTTTGATTATAACTGCCCTGTAGTATGGCTTGAAATCTGGTATTATGATGCCTCCAGCTTTGTTTTTGTAGTGTAAGATTGCTTTAGCTATTGGGGTCTTCTGTGTTTCCATATGATTTTTTTAAAGATTTATTTGAAAGAGTTACACAGAGAGAGAAGAGGCAGAAAGAGAGAGAGAGACAGACAGAGAGGGATCTTCCATCTGATGGTTTACTCTCCAACTGGCCATAACTGCTGGAGCTGTGCCGATCCGAAGCCAGGAGCCTCCTCGGTCTCCCATGCGGGTGCAGGGGCCCAGGGACTTGGGCCATCTTCCATTGCCTTCCCAGGCCATAGCAGAGAGCTGGATCAGAAGAGGAGCAACCGGGACTAGAACCAGCGCCCATATGGGATGCCAGTGCTTTGGGCCAGGGCGTTAACCTGCTGTGCCACAGTGCCGGGCCCTCCATATGGATTTTAGCATCATTTTTTTTCTATATGTGAGAAGAATGTCCTTGATATTTTAAATGGTATCACATTGAATTTGTAAATTGCTTTTGGTAGTATGGACATTTTGATGATATTGATTCTTCCAATCCATGAAAATGAAAGATTTTTCCTTTTTTGGTGTGTCTTCTATTTCTTTCTTTAATATTTTGCAGTTCTTATCATAAAGATCTTTGACATCCTTGGTTAAATTTATTCCAAGGTATCTGATTTTTTTTTTGTAGCTATTGTGACTGGGATTGATTTAGGATTTCTTTCTCAGCCATGGCATTGTCTGTATATATCAAGGCTATTGATTTTTGTGTGTTGATTTTATATCCTACCACTTTACCAAACTTTTCTATGAGTTTCAATAGTCTCTTAGTGGAGTCTTTTGGATCCCCTACATATAGAATCATGTCACCTGCTAATAGGGATAATTTGACTCCTCCTTAGCAGTTTGTATCTCTTTGATTTCTTTTTCTTGCCTAATGGCTCTGGCTAAAACTTCGAAGACTATATTGAATAGCAGTGGTAAGGGTGGGCATCCTTCTCTGGTTCCTGATCTCAGTGAGAATGCTTCCAACTTTTCTCCATTCAACAGGACTCTGGCCATGTGTTTGTCATAAATTGCCTTTATTGTGTTGAGGAATGTTTTCTTCTATTTGTTTAAAGTTTTGTTTAAATTTGTTTAAAGTTTTCATCATGAAACGGTGTTATATTTTATTAAATGCTTTCTCTGCATCTATTGAGATAATTATATGATTTTTGTTTTTCAATTTTTAATGTGATTTATCGTATTGATTTGCAAATTTTGAACCATCCCTTCATACCAGGGATAAATCCCACTTGGTCCAGGTGAATGATCTTCCTGATGTGTTGTTGGATTTGAGTGGCTAGTATTTTGCTGAAGATTGTTGCATCTATATTTATCAGGGAAATTTGGTCTATATTTCTCTTTCTGTGTTAAATCTTTTTCAGGTTTAGGAATTAAGATGATGCTGCCTTAAAAGAAGGTGTTTGGTAGGATTCTCTCCCTTTCGATTATTTTGAATAGCTTGAGAAGAATTGGAATTAGTACTTCTTTAAATGTCTGGTAGAATTTGGCAGTGAAGCCATCTGGTCCTGGACTTTTTTGTTTTGTTTGCTGAGTCTTTATTACTGATTCAATTTCCATCTTGCTTAAGGGTCTGTTTGTGTGTTCTGTGTTTTCATGGATCAATTTAGGTAGATTTTATGTGCCCAAGAATATATCCATTTCTTCTAGTTTTCCTGATTTGTTGGCATACAGCTCTGTGTAGTAATTTCCAAGGATTCCTTTTATTTCTGTTGTTACTTTTCCTTTTTCACGTTTAATTTTATTGATTTGTGTCTTCTTCCTCTTTTTTTGTTTAGTTAGGCCAGTGATATTTCAGTTTTGTTTATTTAAAAAAAAACAGCTTTTCATTTTGCTGATCTTTTGTATTATTTTTTTAGTTTCAAGTTGGTTTTTTCTTCTCTGATTTTAATTATTTCTTTTCTCCTAGTAGTTTTTGATTTCATTTGCTGCTTTTTTTCTAGGTCCTTGAGATGCACTGATAGCTCACTTATTTGGTGCCTTCCCAATTTCTTGATATATGTACCAGTTGCTATAAACTTTCCTCTTAACAGTGCCTTTTCTGTATCTCGTAAGTTTTAATATGTTATATTGTCATCTCCATTTGTTTCCATATTTTTTTTATTTCTCAATGACCCACTGTTCATAAGGAGCATGTTGTTCGGTCTTCATGTGTTTACATAAGATCCAGAGATTCCTGAATTATTGATTTCCAGTTTCATTCTATTGTGGTCTGAGAAAATGCATGGCATGACTTTTATTTTATTTTTTTAATTTGCTGAGACTTGTTTTATGGCCTAGCATGTGGTCAGTATTAGAGAAAGTTCCATGCACTGGTAAGAAGAAGTGTTCTGCATCTGTAGGATGAAAAGTTTTGTAGATACCTGTTAGGTTCATTTTGTCTATAGTGTCAATTAACCTTGTTTCCTTGCTGATTTTCTGTCTGGTTGATCTTTCCATTGCTGAAAATGGAAAATTAAAGTCTCCCATTACTATTTATTGGAGTCTATGTCTCCCTTTAGTTCCATTAACATTTCTTTTAAATAGCCAGGTGCCCTGTAATTGGGTATATATGTTTATAATAGTTACATCTTCCTGTTGAGTTGATCCTTTAATCATTCCATAGTGCCCTTCTTTGTCTCTTTTAACAGTTTTTGTTTTGCTGTCTATTTTGTCTGGCATTAGGATGGCTATACCAGTTCTTTTTTTTTTTTTAAGGATTTTATTTATTTATTTGAGAGGTAGAGTTTCAGACAGTGAGAAGAAGAGACAGAAAGAGGTCTTCCTTCGTTGGTTCATTCCCCAAATGGCCGCAACAGCCAGAGCAGCGCCAATCCAAAGCCAAGAGCCAAGTGCTTCTTCCCAGTCTCCCATGTGGGTGCAAGGGCCCAAGGACTTGGGCTGTCTTCCACTGCTTTCTCAGGCCACAGCAGAGAGCTGGATTGGAAGAGGGGCAGCTGGGACTAGAACCTGGTGCCCATATGGGATACTGGCGCTGCAGGCGGAGTATTAACCTACTATGCCACAGCACCGAACCCCTTTTTTGGTTTCTGTTAGCATGGATTATCCTTTTCCATCCTCTCACTTTCAGTCTGAGTGTATTTTTGTTGGTGAGATGTGTTTCTTATAGGTAGCACATAGATGGGTTTTGTTTTTTAATCCATTCAGCCAGTCTGTATCTTTTTTTTTTTTAATTATTTGACAGAGTTAGAGAGAGAAAGGTCTTCCTTCTGTTGGTTCACCCCCCAAATGGCCGCAACAGCTGGAGCTGTGCCGATCCGAAGACAGAAGCCAGGAACTTCCTCCTGGTCTCTCATGCAGGTGCAGGGCCCAAGCACTTGGTCCATCCTCCACTGCTTTCCTGGGCCACAGAAGAGAGCTCGACTGGAAGAGGAGCAACTGGGACTAGAACCAGGCGCCCATATGGGATGCCGACACCACAGGCGGAGGATTAACCAAGTGAGCCACAGCGCCAGCCCCCCAAGTCTGTATCTTTTAATTGGAGAGTTGCAACCATTTACATTCAAGGTGTCTATTAATAAATAATGATGTGGCCCTGACATTTTCCCATAAATATTCTTACTGTTTACTTTTGGGTTTCCTTTGTACTTTTACTGGGAGATTTCTGCCTTCACCTTCTTTCATAGTGATGACCATGTTCTGTGTTTCTGTGTGTAGCACATCCTTAAACATCTTTTGTAAGGCTAGGTGAGTAGTGACAAATTCTTTAAGTTTCTATTTGTTATGGAGAGTCTTTATTTCACCTGCATTCATAAATGAGAGCTTTGCCAGGTATAGTATTCTGAATTGATAGATTTTCTTTTTCCTCTTAAGACTTGGAATTTATCTAACCATTCTCTCCTAGTCTTTAGGGTATCTTATGAGAAGTCTGTGGTGAGTCTAATTGGAGATCCTCTGGAAGTGATCTGGTGTTTCTCTTATGCACATTTTAGAATCTTTTTTTCATGTTTTACATTTGATTTTGATGATTTTGACTACAATATGTTGTGGTGAAGATCTTTTCTGGTCATGTCTATTAGGAGTTCTATGTGCTTCCTGTACTTGGACATCCCTTTCTTTCTGCAAATTAGGGAAGTTTTTTGTAATTATTTCACTAAAAAGGCCTTCTAATCCTCGCCTTCAGGAACTCCTAAAACCCACAGTTCAGGTCATTAGATAGTATCCCATAAATCTCTTACACTGTTTTTTAGTTTTCTAATTTTTTTTTATCTGACTAAAATTTCCAGAGATTTGTCTTCTAACTTGGATATTCTTTCTTCTGTCTCATTGAGTCTGTTCTTAAGGCTTTCCACTACATATTTTATTTGTTCTAGTGAATTCTTCATTTTCACTTTTATTTTCATTTCTCTCTAAAATCTCAATTTTGTGGGAAAAATTTTCCTTCATGTCATATACAGATTTCTTTAGTTCATAAATTTGCTTCTGATTACTTCTAAGTAATCCTACAATCAATTTTTTGAATTCCATTTCTGGCATTTCGTTATTCTCTTCATCTTCATGTTCTGGCATTGAAGTGTTGTATTCTTTTGGGGGTGTCATTTTGTCTTCCTTATTGTTTCTTGAATTGCTACATTTTTAGACATTTGTGGGACATTGATTTTTTTCTTTTTTTTCCCTCTGATGGCTTTTTTAGAAATCTTTTATTTAATGAATATAAATTTCATGAGTACATCTTTAGGAATATAGTGATTCTTTCCACCATACCTGACCTCCACCCCCCAACTCCCTCCCTACCTCCTCCTCCCTCTCCCATTCCCAGTCCCATTCTCCATTAAGATTTGTTTTCAATTAACTTTATACATGAAGACCAACTCTATATTAAGTAAAGATTGCAACTATTTGTACACCCACACACATTAAGTATAAAAACTTTGAAAGCAAGTTTTATAGTTAAATCTCATAGTACGGGCTGGCGCCGCGGCTCACTAGGCTAATCCTCCGCCTGCGGTGCTGGCACCCCGGATTCTAGTCCCGGTCAGGGTGCCGGATTCTGTCCTGGTTGCTCCTCTTCCAGTCCAGCTCTCTGCTGTGGCCCGGGAAAGCAGTGGAGGATGGCCCAAGTGCTTGGGCCCTGCACCCAGATGGGAGACCAGGAGGAAGCATCTGGCTCCTGGCTTTGGATCGGCGCAACACACGGGCCGTAGCAGCCATTTGGGGGGTGAACTGATGGAAAAGGAAGACCTTTCTCTCTGTCTCTCTCCCTCACTGTCTAACTATGCCTGTCAAAAAAAAAAAAAATCTCATAGTACAACTCATTTAGGACAGAGATTCTGCATGGAAAGTAAGTGCACAGTGACTCCTGCTATTAACAAATAGCACTTTATGGATGACATCAGTGATCACCTGAGGTTCTTGACATGAGCTGTGAAGGCTATGGAAGCCTTTTGAATCCACTGTGTCCCTCAGTATTTAAGCAAGGCATAAGCAAAGAGGAAGTTCTCTCCTTCCTTCAGAGAAAAGTACATCGTACTTTGGCCCCTTCTTTCCACTGGGGTCCCCCTCACGGAAATCCTTCATATAGGCTTTTTTTTTTTTTTGCCACAGTATCTTAGCTTTCCATGCCCGAAATGCTCTCATGGGCTTTCAGCCAGACCAGAATATCTTAAGGCTGATTTTGAGGTCAGAGTGCTTTTAAATCGATTGTCATTCTATGTGTCTGCTTCTTGGACTGCTTCCTGTGTTGGAACATTCTCTCCTTTTTAATTCTATCTATTATTATTATCAAACATTTGATCTTATTTATATGATCCCTTTAACACTTAATCCTATCTATATGATCACTTTAACACTTAATATGGTCACTTTAACACTTACGGTGGCATTTTTACCACTCAGCTTATTGGAATTGGGGTCCCATGAGAAGTTTTTAAATTGTACACTTTTTTTGTAAGTCTGTAGAATTGTTTGCAGAATTATGTGATTTTACAGATACAAACTTCTTCCTCCTCTTATTCCCACTCTTATTTTTAACCAAGATCTATTTTTTCATTTGACTTTATACACATATGATTAATTCTATGTTAGGTAGAGTTCAACCAATGGTAATGAGAAAGAAAATAAAATGATAATAATAAAACTGTTCCTCATCAGACAGGACAAGGGCTGTTCAAGTCATTGCTTTTCGAAGTGTCAGTTTCACTTTTACATGTTTCCTTTTAGGTGCTCTGTTAGTTATCACAGACCAGGGAGACCATACTGTATTTTTTCTTGTGGGATTGGCTTATTTCACTAAGTATGTTTTCTAGATTCATCCATTTCATTGCAAATGACAGAATTTTAATTTTTTTTTACCACTGTCTAGTATTCCCGTGGAGTACATATCTCATAATTTCTTTATCCAGTCTTCAGTTGATAACTATTGTCAATTGATCTGCAATAAACATGGGGGTGCAGATAGCTTTTTTTTTTTTTTTTTTGCTGATTTCATTTCCCTTGGGTAAATTCCCAGGAGTGGGATGGCTAGGCCATATGGTAGGACTATACTCAGGTTTCTAAGGTATCTACAAACTGTCTTCCATAGTGGTTTTACCAGTTTACATTCCCATCAACCGTGGATTAGGGTACTTTTTTCTCCACATCCTTGCTAGCATTTGTTGTTTGTAGATTTCTGTATGAAAGCCATTCTAACAGTGGTGAGGTGAAACCTCATTGTGGTTTTTGATTTGCATTTCCCTGATAGCTAGTGATCCTGAACATTTTTTCATGTGTCTACTGGCCATTTGGATTTCCTCTTTTGAAAAATGCCTGTTTAAGTCCTTTGCCCATTTCTTAACTGGGTTGTTTTGTTGTTATGGAGTTTCTGATCTCTTTGTATATTCTAGTTATTAATCCTTTATCTGTTGCATAGGTTGCAAAGAATTTCTCCCATTCTGTCGGTTGCCTCTTCACTTACCTGACTGTACCTTTTACAGTACAAAAGCTTCTCAATTTGATGTAATCCTGTTTGTAAATTTTGGCTTTGACTGCTTGTGCCTCTGGGGTCTTTTCCAGGAAGTCTTTGCCTATGCCAACGTCTTGCAGGGTTTCCTCAATGCCCTAATAATTTGATGGTATCGGGTCATAGATTTAGGTCTTTAATCCATTTTGAGTGGATTTTTGTATAAGGTATAGGTCCTGCTTCATACTTCTGCATGTGGAAATCCAGTTTTCCCAGCAACATTTGTTTAAAGAGACTGTCCTTGCTCCAGGGATTGGTTTTAGCTCCTTGGTCAAATGTAAGTTGGTTATACATGTTTGAATTGATTTCTGGCATATCTGTTCTGTTCCATTTGTCTGTTTTTGTACCAGTATGAGGCTGTTTTGATTATAACTGCCTGTAGTATGTCTTGAAGTCAGGTATTGTGATGCCTCCAGCTTTATTTTTGAGTTGTAAGATTGTTTCAACTATTTGTGGTCTCTTGTGTTTCCAAATGAATTCCAGCATCGTTTTTTTCTAGATCTGAGAAGAATGCCTTTGGTATTTTGACTCCTATTACATTGAATCTGTAAATTGCTCTCAGAAGAATGGACATTTTGATGATGTTAATTCTTCCAATCCATGAACGTGGAAGTTTTTTCCTTTTTTTTTTTTTTTTGTATCTTCTATTTCTTTCTTTAGTGTGTTGTCATTCTCATCATAGATATCTGACTTCCTTAGTTAAATTTATTACAAGGTATCTGATTTTTTGGTAGCTGTTGTAGATGAGATTGATCTTAGAATTTCTTGGGCCGGCACCACGGCTCACTAGGCTAATCCTCCACCTTGTGGCGCTGGCATGCCGGGTTCTAGTCCTGGTCGGGGCGCCGGATTCTGTCCCGGTTGCCTCTCTACTAGGCCAGCTCTCTGCTGTGGCCAGGGAGTGCAGTGGAGGATGGCCCAAGTGCTTGGGCACTGCACCCCATGGGAGACCAGGAGAAGCACCTGGCTCCTGCCATTGGATCAGTGCGGTGCGCCGGCCGCAGCGCGCCGGCCGCGGTGGCCATTGGAGGGTGAACCAACGGCAAAGGAAGACCTTTCTCTCTGTCTCTCTCTCTCTCACTGTCCACTCAGCTGTGGTATTGTCTGTGTATGCAAAACCTATTGTTTTTTTTTTGTGTGTGTATTGATTTTATATCCTACTTTGCCAAACTTTTTTTTTTTTTTTTTTTTTTTGACAGGCAGAGTGGACAGAGAGAGAGAGAAAGGGTCTTCCTTTTCCGTTGGTTCACCCCCCAATGGCCGTTGCGGCCGGCGTGCTGCAGCCAGTGCGCTGCGACCGGTGCACCGTGCTGATCCAAAGCCAGGAGCCAGGTGCTTCTCCTGGTCTCCCATCTGGGTGCAGGGCCCAAGCACTTGGGCCATCTTCCACTGCCTTCCCGGGCCACAGCAGAGAGCTGGCCTGGAAGAGGGGCAACTGGGACAGAATACAGCGCCCCGACCGGGAGTAGAACCCTGGGGTGCTGGCGCCGCAGGCAGAGGATTAGCCTATTGAGCCGCAGCGCTGGCCTGCCAAACTCTTCTATGAGTTCTAATAGTCTCTTGGAGTTTATATATATATATATATCATATATATGATATATATATATATATATATATATATATATATATATATATATAGAATCATGTCATCTGCAAATAGGGAAAGTTTGACTTCCTATTTCCTAATTTGCATCCTTTTAATTTCTTTTTCTTGTCTAATGGCTATGGCTAGAACTTCCAGGACTATATTGAAGAACAATGGTGAGAGTGGGCATCCTGTCTGGGTCCGGATCTCAGTGGGATTGCTTCCAACTTTTACCCATTCAATAGGACACTGGCTGTGGTTTTGTCATAAATTGTCTTGATTGTGTTGAGGATTGTTCCCTCTAAACCCAGTTTTCTTATAGTTTTCATCATGAAAGGGTGTTGTGTTGTATCAGATGCTTTTTATGCATCTACTGAGATAATCATATGGTTTTTGTTCTTCATTTTGTTGATGTGATGTGAGTGTTGAACCATCTCTGCATACCAGGATTAAATCCCATTTTTGTCTAAGTGGATGATCCTTCTGATGTGTTGTTAGATTCGATTGGCCAGAATTTTGTTGAGGATTTTTGCATCTGTGTTCATCAGAGAAATTAGTCTGTAGTTCTCTTTCTCTGTTGTGTATTTTCCAGGTTTAGGAATTAAGGTGATGGTTGCTTGACAGAAAGAATATGGGAGGATTCCCTCTCTTTCAATTGTTTTGAATAACTTGAGAAGAATTAGAGTTAGTTCTTTAAATGTCTGGTAGAATTCAGTGGTGAAGCCATCTGGTCCTGGGCTTTTCTTTGTTGGGAGTGTCTTTACTACTGATTTAATTTACATCTTGGTAATCAGTCTGTTAGGTTTTCTGTGTCTTCATGGCTCAATTTGGGTAGGTTGTATGTGTCCAGGAATTTATCCATTTCTTTTAGGTTTACCAGTTTGTTGGCATACAGCTCTTTATAGTAATTTCTGATGATTCTTTTTATTTCTGTGGTGTCTGTTGTTTCATTTCATTTTTCATCTCTAATTTTATTGATTTGCATCTTCTCTCCTTTTGTTTAGTTGGACCATGGTATATCAATTTTGTTAATATTTTCAAAAAACCAGCTCTTCATTTTGCTGATCTTTTGTATTGCTTTTTTGGTTTCAATTTTGTTTATTTCTTCTTGAATTTTTCCTTTTCTCCTGCTAGTTTTGCATTTGGTGTGTTGTTATTTTTCTAGATCCTTGAGGTTCATTGACAGTTTGTTTATTTGATGTCTTTCCAATTTCTTGATGTAGGCACCAATTGATCTAAACTTTCTTCTTAACACAGCTTTTGCTGTTTCCCATAAGTTTTGGTATGTTGTATTGTCATCTTCATTTGTTTCCAGAATTTTTTATTTCTCTTTTTATTTCTTCTGTGATCCAGTGTTCAATAAGGAGCATGTTGTTTAGTCTGCATGTGTTTGCATGTTTTCTAGAGATTCCTGAGTTGCTGAATTCCAGTTTCATTGCATTGTGTTCCAAAAAGATGCATGATATAATTTCAATCTTTTGGTATTTGCAGAGACTTGCTTTATGGCCTAGCATGTGGTCAATTCTAGAGAAAGTTCCCTGCACTGGTAAGAAAAATGTGTATTCAGTGGCTATAGGGCGGAAGGCTCTGTAGATATCTGCTAGGTTCATTTGATCTCTAGTGTCAATTAAGTCTGTTGTTTCCTTGCTGATTTTCTGTCTGGTTGATCTTTCCATTGCTGAGAGTGAGGTATTTTTTTTTTTTAATTAGGAAGCTTCCTTTTTTTTTTAACTTTTATTTAATGAATATAAATTTCCAAAGTACGATTTATGGATTACAATGGCTTCCCCCCCATACCGTCCCTCCCACCCACAACCCTCCCCTTTCCCACTCCCTCTCCCCTTCCATTCACATCAAGATTCATTTTCAATTATCTTAATATACAGAAGATCAGCTTAGTATACATTAAGTAAGGATTTCAACAGTTTGCTCCCACCAATTGATGTCCCCCGTTACTATTGTGTTTGGGTCTATCTCTCCCTTTAGATCCATTAACATTTTTTTAGATATCCAGATGCCCCATAATTAGGTGTATATACATTTATGATAGTCTCATCTTCCTTTAATTGATCCTTTAATCATTATATAGTACCCTTCTTTGTCTCTTTTAATAGTTTTTGTGTTAAAGTCTATTTTGTCTGATATTAGGATGGCTACACCAGCTCTTTTTTTGGTTTCTGTTAGCATGGATTATCTTTTTCTATGTTTTCACTTTCAGTCTGTGTGCATCTTTGTTGGTGAGATATGTTTCTTGTAGGCAGCAGATAGATGGGTTTTGTTTTTTAATCCATTCAGCCAGTCTGTATCTTTTAACTGGGGAGTTGAAACCATTTAAATTGAGGGTAACTACTGTTAAATACTGACTTTGCACTGCCATGTTTTTGTCAGTAGTCTTAATAATGTATTTGGGGTTTCCTTTGTGCTTTTGCTGGGTCCTTTTCTATGTTCATCTTCTTTCATGGTGTTGTTCCTATCTCTGTGTTTCTGTGTATAGCACATCCCTGAGCATCTTTTGTAGGGCTGGGCAAGTAGTTACAAATTCTTTCAGTTTCTGTTTGTTGTGGAAGATCTTTATTTCTCCTTCATTCATAAATGAGAGCTTTGCAGGGTACAGTATTCTGGGTTGACAGTTTTTTCTCTGAGGACTTGGAATATATCTCTCCATTCTCTCCTTGCCTGTAGGGTTTCTGATGAGAAGTCTGGAGTGAGTCTAATTGGTTTTCCTCTGAATGTGATTTGACATTTCTCTTGTGCACATTTTAAGATCATTTATTTATGTTTTACTGTGGTGAGTTTTAGTATGATGTTCCTTGTGAAGATCGTTTCTGGTCGTGTCTGTTGGGAGTTCTGTGTGCTTCCTGTACCTGGATGTCTCTTTGTTTCTCCAATTGGTGTAGTTTTCTGTTATTTCATTAAGAAGGCCTTCTAATCCTTTCTTTCTCCCACCTTACAGGATTTCTATGATCTGTATGTTGGGTTGCTTGATTGTATCTTGTAAATCACCAACCGTGTTTTCCAGTTTTCTAATTTCTTTTTTTCTGGTCTGACTGTAATATTTCCAGAAATTTGTCTTCTAGTTCTGAAATTCTTTGTTCTGTCTCACCTATTCTGTTAAGGCTTTCCACTGCATTTTTTATTTGGTCTATTGAATTCTTCATTTCTAGTATTTTGTTCTGACTTCTCTATCTTTTTTAGATTTATTTATTTGAAAGATTCACACAAAGAGAAAAGGAGAGACAGAGAGAGAGAGAGCAAGAGAGAGAAAGAGAATGTGCACACGCGCGTGAGCGAGAGCACTTCCATCTGCTAGTTCACTTCCCAATTGGCTGCAATGGCCAGAGCTGCACTGATCCAAAGCCAGGAGCCTTGAGCTTCTTCCAGGTCTCCCACATGGGTGTAGGGTCCCAAGGACTTGGGCCATCCTCTACTGCTTTCCTAGGCCATAGCAGAGAGCTGGATCGGAAGTGGAGCAGCCAGGTCCTGAACTGGCACCCATACAGGATGCTGGCAATGCAGGCGGCAACTTAACCCACTACGCCACAGCGCCAGCCCCCTGACTTCTCTTTAATATCTCAGTTTGTTGGGAGCATTTTTCATTTATTGTGAATTTGCTTCTGAGTGCTTCTAAATAATCTGACAATTAGTTTTCTGAATTTCATTTCTGGCATATGCTCAGTCTCTTTGCCTTTTATTATTGAGGAGTTAATTGTAGTGTTCTTTTGAGAGGCTCCTAGTGTCTTTATTCTTATTTTGAGTTTTTCCTTTTTTTTTTTTTGGCATTTGTATATATATATATATATGTGTGTGTGTGTGTGTGTGTGTGTGTGTGTGTGTGTGTGTGTGTATGTGTATGTAGTTGGGGAAAATATCTTACGTGGCTTCTGTCTGTTATGAGCTGCTGTTTGTGCATTTGAAGTAGAAGCACAGAGCGCCATCTACTGGAGCCCTGCTCACTTGTCAATCCTGGAGGAAGCTGGTAAGAGCTCTGGTTTACTTAGCCCCACCTACTGGGACCCAGCTCACTTCTCAGTGGTTGATGGACTGGCTCAGGTTTTTGATATTCAGAACTTTTCTTTGTTTTTAAGCTTGCATAGCAGAGAAGAAGTTCTTCTGCAATGTTGTGGGCCTTGTACCTCAGTGTGGGGTGTTGGGGAGGGTGGCCCCCCGCAATTGATGCATGTGTGCTCGGTAGGCTAAGGCTTACCTTTGGATGTGTAAAAAGTCAAGATGACTTCCCTTACCTGACTGCAGGTCTGGGGGTGGGGGAGTTGGTCTGTGGAGTGCCTGACCTCTATTTGCTTTTCTATATCTTCTCTTCCCTCCCTCCCACCTGGCATGGAATTTCAAAAGCAGTTTGCCAATCTCCCCCTCTCACGGTTATTCATGGCTCTGTAGGCTCAAAATTTCCCAACTAACCTGGTCCCCTGGGGGCTGGGCGCAGCCGCCCAGATCCATACCTCCACTGCACGCTTCTGCTTCCCTTTCTTATTTGCTCTTTCAGCGTGGACCTGCCCAGTCTGTGTTGGTCTCCTGCGCTTCCTGTCATGAATTTCCGATGGCTCTATCTCCAGCTTGTATTTTCTCTCCTTTTTAACTTTCTATTTTTTGCTTCAGGTGACCTGGCTCATCCTGCTGCTATGCCACCATCTTGAAGCTCTCTCCTGTGATAGCTTTTGTCTTTGGACTGTGCCTCTGTGGCTTAATGGAGTGTTGACTGTTTCATTTAACACCCATATGTGAGTGGTGGGTGTGGTCAGGGAGCTCTGTTTAGTGCTCCAGGATGAAAGAAGTGTCTAAGGTGATACCCAAGTTGTGTGTGGTGAATCTTTTTTTATAATTAGAGGGGAGGTATGTTTAGGTCTGTTGATATATTCTCATGCTCACCTCCACTCCTCAAAGGAGACCAACGCCTGGGTACAGTGGGTACAGTTTTCATCCACACTGTCATAAGGACCACACAAAGGATCTGTACAGTCATGTGTGAACATGGATCCCACAGCAATGATCCTTACCAGGGAATTGGGGAGACCCAGCGTGTGGAGCTGCCCACAGTCATCACCCAAAGACCCAGCCACACCCCGTGCCTTCCCACACAGACAGTGTTTTCACAGTCCCAGCACACGAGCCTCCCACAGTCATGAGCACCCGCCCCCCTGTGAATTCTCCCAGCCAAACTGAGGCCTCTCTGCTCAGCTGGTTGCTGGGCACGCAGGCATGAGCTGGTATAGCTCTTATATATGTCACTGGTGTCAGGTGGTCAAAGTGAGAGAAATGTGCCCCCTTTTTTTCTCTAGGGTGGCAGGTACACTATCACCCACAGAGCTCCAAGCTGGACTCATGCCAGGCCTTTACCACAGCTTTGTCACCAGTGGCTTGGGCTGCTGCAGCCTGGTTTCACCTCACTCCAAAGCTGGTGCGAGGCTCTCGGCTGCTGGGGTCCTGAGTTGTGTGTGTCCACACCCACGTAGGTCCACAGTGTCCATCTAATTTGCATGGGGTTTCCTCTGTCACTTTCTCCCTAACTCTTTCCTGAGACTGTACTCTCTCCACTTTTTTAAAACGGTTTTCCCCTAGACTAGAGTGGTAAGCTCCCTCCCTATTTCAGCATCTTTGAAGGTTTGTTCGCTGCAGGAGTCGTGTGTGAAAGGCCTCAGCCTACCTGGAGGAGGGGAAATGGTGATGTGGGGTGGCATGATAAAGGTGGGGTCCTCCCAGAAGGAGAGGGAGGGTGTCAACAGGGCAGGGGGGGGCATACTAGGTGCAGCCAGGTCCTTGGTTTTGCTAAGGGGCAGTCCCTCTCTCCAGGTAAGAGTCATGGTGTGGTGATGACAACAGCAATAACAAGCACAGAACCTTCTAGGAGTCCTGTGCGCAGGGCAGGCACTGCCCTGGGAGCTGTCCCCTGAGCTCAGTCACATTGTAAGCTAAAACTTATTGACCTCATTTTCTTTTATTAACTCCAAAGACAGTGCAAACCATTCATGAACATTTAAAATAATATAGACATATGCAATAAAGACAAACATCTCCCTTCTCTTCACCTCTTCCCATTGCCTCCTGAAGAACCCCTCCCAGCAGGAGAGAATCCTTCAAGAGAGGGACATGATTTAGTTTCCGTGAATAGGACCCAGCCAGCTTTTTTTCACTTTGTAGTATGCCCTGAGCATTATCCCCTACACCCCGTGCATACTTTTCATAACAGCTACATAGGATTCTATAGAAAGAATGTACCAGCATCCCTCCGTACCTGTGGGAGTTTGGTTCGGGAACTCCTCTCAGAAACCGCAATCTGTGGACACGCGTGTGTCTCAGACGTGTGTAGGATTTGCATAGGACCTGTGTGTGCTCTCACATGCCTAAATCGTCTCTGGATTTCTCATGGTTTCCCTGACAATGTGAGTTGAACATACATAGTTATACTGTGGTGTTTGGGGAATGATAACAAAAAAAGTCTGTACATGTCCAGTAAAGACCATTTTTTTTTGGCTGTTTTCACCCCCTGGTTGGTTGAGCCCTGGATGTGGGACCCCAGGGATATGGAGGTGCACTCCAGGTTGTCCTGCCTCCCGTTGAAGGACTGTCCCCAAGACTTACGTGCTGTTGTCAATACTCAAGTGGATGTCTTCCTAGCTTTTTGGTGTGGAAATGTAGTGGACAGAAGTGTCTGTGTGTGACCTGTCACTCAATGCTGGCTACCTGCCCTCCAGAAATGGTTTTCATCAAGCGTGGATATAAAATCATGCGCCTACCCCTTCCCCTGTCCACACCTAACGTCCCTAGTCTTATTAAAATGACTTCACTCCCTCAGCAGACCCTCTGGGGTGTCGCTACACGCTAAACACTGCACTAGGCACCTGAACATGGAGTGAGTGCCCCGGCTCACCCAGCTCATGAGAGGAAGTGGATTGCAAACTGCTGCGGAGCCTCTGTCCGTCAGCCCTGTGCCTCCTGGCAGGGGCGCTCATCTTCCTGGTGTGACCGCACTCACTCGTTCTCCCCCCAGAGCACGTCGGACGTCAGCTTCTCTGTGGTCGTGGAGAACGTGAACTGCTACGGCTCCGGCGTCACCTGCAGGAAGTTCATCTCCATCAGTGTCGGGGACTCACTCATCATCTTTGACGATGACTCAGGAAACCCCGTAAGGGCCCATGCAGGGGAAGGTTGTATGGCCGTTTGAAGATTACCAAGAGCTGAGGCACTGTTGAGTGAGGGGCTCAAGCTGCATTCCTTGGCTGGGGTCAGGAACACAGAAGCCAATGTCAGGACACGAGGGAGGAGGCTGTGTTGGTGAGGCCCTGGCACCAGCTAGTGACTTGCAGCCAGGCCCAGCTGACCTGGGGTGGTGGGGGAGGGGCACATGGGCCTCAGGACTGCCTGTCTCTGTCCTCCCCTGCTGCCCCCAGAGTCCTGAGAGCTTCCTGGACGAGAAGCAGGAGGTGCACACATGGCGAGCAGGTTTCTTCACGCTGGTGCACTTCCCACGGGAGCACGTCACCCTCCTGTGGGACCAGAGGACCACGGTGCATGTCCAGGCGGGGCCGCAATGGCAGGTAGTCATGAGGGCATGTCTCTCAGGGGGCTTGGCACCTGCTGGGGCTGAGCCAAGTCACTGGGCGTCCAGGTGTCATACAGGAGCCACTGCTCACAGAGCATGCCTCTGTCCCCTCCACCCCCCCCCCCCATGCTGCCCAGCCTTCCCCTCCCTCTCCAGACCATGGCTCCCCTCTGCTCACACCTGCCCCTGACTCTGGGGTCCTCTCCCTTCTCAGGGCCGGCTGGCAGGCCTGTGTGGGAACTTTGACTTGAAAACCATCAATGAGATGAGGACCCGGGAGAACCTGGAGCTCACTAACCCCCAGGAGTTTGGCAGCAGTTGGGCTGCAGTCGAGGTAAAGCCTCCCCCAGGCTGCTCATGCCCCTCACTCAGACGAGCACTGGTCGGACCTGAACCTAGCCTGAGATGGAGGGAGAGAGACTGGGCGTGACACTGCTCCCACAAGTACTGTTGGCCCCTGCCCTACACTCTGCATCATCCTGTCTCACTAATTCAGCCAGCTACCCTGCCTTGGACCAAGCCCCAGTGGGAGATTGAGGGGGTTGGAAAGGAAGCAAAGTTCTGTCCCAGGAGAGACGGCCACCAAGTGCGGGAGGTGAGGCTGGTTGGTGTGTGACCATCTAATCCATCTCTGTGGCTCTAGTTCTATCAGGACTGGTACGGAGGAGAGACCAAGAGGGACTGGTGTAGGTTCAGTCAATCAAAGAAGACTTCCTGAGAGAGGTGGCTCCTGTGGTGGTACTTATTAGCCATAGTTGAGCAGAGGAGTATGTTGGAGAGAAGGCAGAAATGAGGGGGCTGTCCCTGAGGTCTGGGAACTGACTGAGGCTGCCGCGCCGTGTGCCAGGGGTAGGGTCAAGGTGAAAACAGCCCTGAATTGGGAGCAGGGGACCTGGTTTCTTATCTTGGGTCCTCTGACTTGTTGGGTGACAACTTGAGTAAGGCCCATCCTCTCTGTGGTCCTCTGTGAAGTGTGAGTAGATTTTACTTCACATCACAACTCCAGCTGTTCAGAAGGGGCTGCGTGGGAAGCTGCGTTGAGAAAGACCTAAGGCTTGTGTGAGGCTGTGCTGGAAGGAGGACTGGGATCGATTATTTATGTCTGCCATGGGTATAGCCATGGAGAGTCTTGGTCCTGAGGATGATGTATTGACCTTATTCTGCCCGTGGGGGGATGGAGATGAGTCTGTGTAGATGGGGTTGGGAGAGCTGTTGGCCATGACCTAGAGCTCAGTGGGATCCTAAGAGGGACCAGCTGCTCCCAGAGCTGCGCGGGTGACTCACCTTTGCTGTCCTTCCCACCCTGTGTCTCTCTCTTGCTGATCCCCTCAGGCGTCCCCTGGGGCCCCAGAAAAGGGCCCGAGGAAGGCGGCCCAGCAGATGCCAGAGGAGAGGCTCCGAGTTAGCTGGCGCTGTGCAGCCACTTTGAGCAGCACACCGTGACCCTCTCACGGATGCTGTGGTTCGGGAGTCGGCCCTGGCTTGACTCGAGTCTCTGCTTAGCACAAGGCCACAACCAAGGTGTCAGCTGGGGCTGACCCCTCATCTGGGGGCTCAGCCCAGGCAGCAGTTGCCTCCTTCCCTGCCGGCAGGTGGTTGGTGGCACTCAGCTCCTGGTAGCTGTGGGCTGGAGAGCTTCCGTTTCTGGCTGGCTGTGGGCCAGAGCCCACCCTCAGTGGTTGGACGCCCACACTTCCTGCTACAGTAGGCTCCCCATCACAGCCTCTTGTAGCTTCAAGGCCAGCAGGGAGCCATCCCAGCAAGGACTCTGTGTGTGGTGCCCATCAGAGGCACCACCATGCCGCCCCCTGGTGGTGGCTACATGCTATTGCTCTGCAGCAAGTTCTAGGCACAGCCCCCACCCTCCCTGACACTCTAGGGAGGGATTGTACAAGGCCGTGAGTCCCAGTGGGCAGGGGTCGTGGTGGCCATACCAGCCTTGCTTTTGCCCGTCAGTGCCCGGAAACCCTGGACCCCCGGGACACGTGTGTCCTGAATCCTCTCCGAGAGCCGTTTGCCAAGAAGGAGTGTGGGATCCTGCTGAGCGAGGTGTTTGAGACGTGCCACCCTGTGGTGAGCGCACCTGCCTTCTACCTCTCCTGGGCCCCTCCCACTTCCCTGGGGTCCCTTCTGCTCTCACACAACCCCCAGGCCTCGGGAGAGACGCCTCGGGTGCAGAGGAGAGGCCCAGGGCTGCCATCCCGCTGCCTGCAGCCTACTCGGCTGTCTGTCCTGGTTCCACACATGATGGGGCTGATGGGCAGACGGTAGCTGCTGGGTCCTTCCCCGGCCCATCTCCGTTTGACTCAGCCTGTCTTCTGAACAGTGCGCCCAAGCCCTGGTGCATGGCACTGCCTCTCTGCCGCTCTGCTCCACCTCCCAGGCCTTGACTGCCGCCGTCTGACTGGCCTGGCTGTCCCTGGCCTGCTGGGCACTTCAGACTCTGCACCTGCTCTGCAGCCTCCCCCTGAGCCCCTGGCTCACCCAGGCCAGGCTTAGGCCAGGAGAGAGCTCAGGAGTTCTTGATTGCCCCTGAGCCAGCTGCCTGTCTCCCCTCACCCCACGTGGGCAGTGCATCCTAGTCCGTGGTCCCGTTGTGGGTGCCAGTGGCCATCAGGTGAAAAGCCACATTTGGACAGTCAGGATCTGACCTCTGACCCCTGACCCTCCCAGGTTGATGTCACTTGGTTTTACTCCAACTGCCTGACGGACACCTGCGGGTGCAGCCGGGGTGGCGACTGTGAGTGCTTCTGTGCCAGTGTGTCTGCCTACGCCCACCAGTGCTGCCAGCACGGAGTGACCGTCGACTGGCGCACCCCGCGCCTCTGCCGTGAGTGTCCACGGCCATCCTCCCAGGGGCTCCCCATGGGGCCCGCCACCGGGGCTGACAGTTCCCGAGTACTTGCTGTGTGCCAGGCTGCAGCTGCTTTGTGTGTGTTATGCGTTGAATTCTTCTCGTTACCCTTTGAAGTAGGACTAGAGAGTCCCATTTTGCAGCTGAAGAAACTGAGGCTTATGGAGAGAGATGAAGCGGGTAGCAGTGCAGCCAGGGTTCAAACCGGGATAGTCTGGTGCACACCAGTCCTCAGGGCCCTGGGCTGGTGGCCCAGGGCTGCTACGTGTAGGCTGTGAGACCGGGTCTGCCCTGGACCCTCGCAGCCTGCCTCTCCCTCTGCTTCTCTGCTGGAAGCCTCCGCGAGGCGGAGTGCACACATGCTTACTGAGGATCCGCTGTGTGCCGGGCCTTGGGCCTCCCGTGTGTCACCTCTCTGACCCCCTCAGGGCCAAGGTAACGCCCGCGAGGCACGTACCAGGGGTGTGAAATTTAAGGGGGCATCAACACACTTAGTCATCGAGAAATAATTCGAGTACAGTAATTTCGATACAACATTTTTAAAACATAAAGTGTCAGGGCAGGCATCTAGCCTAGCGGTGGAACCCTGGTGAAAGGCCCGCCTCCCGGGTTCCGTACTCGGCTCTCAGCGCCTGACTCCAGCCCTCCGCTGATCCAGACCCCGGGAGGCGGCGGTGACGGCTCAAGTGGTTGAGTCCCTGCCACCCACTGGGGAGACCTGGAGTGAGTCCCCGGCTCCTGGCTTCGGCTCATGCCAGCCTGGTTGGTGTTTGGGAAATGAACCAACAGATGGTATCTAACACACACTCTCTCTCTCTCTCTCTCACACACACACATACACACTCACACACATTCTCTCTCTCTCTCTTTCCCCTCCCTCTCTCCCTCTATTTCCCCTCCCTCTCTCTCTCTTTCCCCCCTCTCTCTCTTCCCCCTCCCTCCTCTCTCTCCCTCTAAAATAGAACCAATTTTTAAACTGCAAAAACCCTTTGGTGAACAAAATATCAAAGAGTCAATATTATTGGTTGTTCCTTTTGCATTCTGCTCTGGCGTGGATCAACAAGACACTGTTTCTGATTCTGCCTATCTAAAAATGTTGATATTTTGTTCATGAAATCCACCGTGTTGATGTTAAAACAGTGTTTGTTGAACCTAAATAACCTACAGAGAAAGAGCCTTCCAAGATGAGCCAGTCTCTCTGGGAACAGCTGGGCCCTGCCGTGAGAATCATGGCGCCCGGCCACCTCTGAGTAAATCCAGAGACCTCAAAGCAAGGGGATGTGTTGAAAGCCAAAAGGAGAAGATGGATACTTTGATTGCAGTAGTCCCTGGCTGTCAGGGTTAACGCCCAGGGTGCTCAGGGATCAATGTCGAGGGTGGCCCCGGTCCACAGTGGAACAGGGCAGTGGTTGGACAGACAGCTGTCGTCTTTGTGCAAGGTTGAGATTCCACAGAGTCTGCTGTGAGGGATTTCGTTATCAAGCAGCTGTGCGTGAACGTGCTCCCATCAGCACCGCCCACGCCGGCTCTGTTCGTGGACTGGTGGCGCTAGAACTTGGCACAGCGACTGCCTTCTGATTCTGCCAGCCTCTGTGGTCTCGGCCACTGTGATGCTGCTGGCCCTTACATTTTGCACCTGAGGTTCGCGCTCTGCCCAATCTGTGGGGTCCAGACCCCGGTGAGCACATGGGGGCATTTGCTAGGGGCGGTCCCAGCTGGTAGAGGAAGGTGCTGAGTATCGCAGGGGTTAAGTACCTTTTCCCAGTTCACTCAGCGAGTGAGTGAAAGATGGGATTTGAACGCAAGCCTGACCCTAGGCAGCCGACTCTAAAGGATTCTCCGGGCCTCCCATTGACCTGCACACACTGGACACCAGAGGCCTGGTGGGCTTCCGAGTCTAGCATCCTGGGCAGTCACCTGACTCCCAGTGACCTTCCCAGGGGGCAGTGCTGAGCATGGTACCCATTGTGTTTGGGGTGTGGTGTGCGTTAGACCACACCTACGTGTGAGGCAGGACCCTCCTTGGCCTTTATCCCATGGCTACCCAACTTTTCAATGCCTCGCTCCCAGGTCGAAGCGTCCCCTGCAAGGGCCCCAGCCCACCCAGCAAACAGAAGAATACATAGCTGAGGCCCTGGGCCATAAGTCTGTGGTGCTGGCATGGACCACTAGGGGGCATGCAGAGCTCATACTTGCAGGACAAGCTGTCACCACGGGGCTCCAGGCGGCTGCACTGTCCCCTGTGCACGGAAGACTCCGGGAAGCCCCATTTCCATCCTGCATTTGCAGTCCTCTGGACATCTTCCACAACACTGGAACTTCCACTCCTTGGTCCTAATCCTGCCGCAGAACACACCCTTCTGTCCAATAGTCTTTCATTCATTCATTCATTCATTCACCCGGCATGTTGCTGAATGCCTACTTTTATTTTAAAAATGTTTATTTATTTGAAAGAGTTGCAAAGAGAGAGAGAGGATTTCCATCCACTGGTTCACTCCCCAGTTGGCCATAATGGCCGGAGCTATGCCAATCTGAAGCCAGGAGCTAGGAGCTTCCTCCAGGTCTCCCATGCGGGTGCAGGGGCCCAAGCACTTGGGCCATCCTTCACTGCTTTCCCAGGCCATAACAGAAAGCTGGATCAGAAGTGGAGCAGCTGGGACTCGAACTGGCACCCATGTGGGATGCCAGCATTGCAGGCAGCAGCTTTACCCGCTATGCCACAGTGCCAGCCCCCTGAGTGCCTACTTTGAGCCAGAATTTGAGTCTTGTGCTAGGAGTGCGGAGAGAAAAGACACCTGACTCTAGCAACCCTCCCTGAATCTTGGAGCTGGGGAGGCAGACAAGGCCCTGCCCTCGGGGAAGGACGGAGGCTGGGCATGCGCTCTGGGCGGCTTCTCAGGCAGTGTCTGTGCTGTGTTTTTCAGCCTATGACTGTGACTTCTTCAACAAAGGTAAGCCAGTCCTCCCCAGCCCTGCCCTATGCCACAGCAGTACCGGCCACCCGCCATTCTGCTGGCCCTGGGGAACGCCCCATCATGCAGAGAAAGCCCTGACAGTGCAGAGCCCAGGGGTGCCCCAAAACTCTGTCTCCGGAGGTTCCTACAGCCACTGTCAGGATCCAGGGTGGACTGCGTTCCCTGGGCCCTGCCCCAGGGTACTCACCAGGACATAAAACCCCATGGGCACCAGTGTGCCAGCTCCGCAGCCTCCCCAGGGTGGCTGTCCTGTCGGATGCATCTGCAAACTTAGCTGAGGTCAAGGTCGCAGGGCAGCAGGATGTACTCTAGCATGTACACAAGCGAGGGTGACAACACAGGTCATGACTAAGCACCCTGGAGAGCTGCCTCCAGCTGGGCCAGTCAGATGTTTAGCAGGTGCTTGGGGCCCTGCATCTTTGCCTTGCAAGCCCCATCCCTCCCCTGTGGAGGCAGCCCAAGGCTTTGTCCTCAGCTACCCACACGGGCAGCACTCGGTTTGGGAATGTCCATCCCAAGCCAAGAGGACAGCAGTGACATGGAGGGGACGGACTGGAGACCTGAGGTGTGCAGGATGGGGGCTGGACCGTTCCGAGACAGCTGTCCTTGCCAAAGTGGCAGCTCTGGGGCTGCCCCAGCCCAGCCCCTCTGCTCCTGGAGGAGGCATCAGTGCTGGGAGAGTGGCAGCCGCTGGGCCAGGTGGGCGGCACGCTGCAGCAAGGCAGCTCCGAGCAGAATTCTCTCTCGTGTGGCATTTTGGGTGGCAGGAGCTGGCAAAGGACAAGCTGTTTCGAGCCTCCTCTCGCTCCCCACCCACCTTCTCGTCCAGCCCTCAACAGCTTCTGTGGGCCAGGCTCTGGTGGGGTGCAGGGGAATCGGCAGTGGACGGGACCTGCTCAGCTGCCTCCACAGCCCCAGTGGGGTGCTCTGAATTCGCCCTTGGGTGGCGGCTTGCAGACCACTGCTGGTGGGAAATAAAACTGCCCACTAGCTTGTGCTTTATTGGGTTTTGGAGAGTTGGTGTTAGCCGTTCCCCCCGCAGCACTGCCTGTCTAACTGGGGAGACAGGTGTGCCCCCCCCCAACCTGATGCTACTTCTATAAGATCTGCCATGGGCGTGTGCGTGCTCCCGGGGCTGCTGGCGCCCCGAGGAGGAGGTGGAGGCAGGGCGGAGTTTGCGCGGGGCAGGAGCGGGTGCAGGCAGAGCTTCCCCAAGGAGGTGACATTTGAGCTGGGGCCCAGACATGGAGTAGGTGTCTGCCAGGCACAAAGTGGGGAGGGCCACTCTGAGGGGGTGGAAGAGCGCGACAGAGACAGGACATGGGGCAGAGCAGGCTCTTTCCAGGAAGAGGGAACTCACTCAGTGTGGAACAAGGAGGGGGGCTTGAATTCAAGCTGGGCTCCTTGGTTCTGTCCTGAGGGCGGCGAGGAGCAGGGCTGGGAAGGGAACCGAGGCGGCCAGGGGGTGCAGCTGCAGGAGCTAGGAAGACCGGCTTCCTGGCCATAGCGTTGCGACTGAGAGCTACAGAAGCCCCAAAGATCCAAGGGCAGCCCGTGTCTGAGATAAAAAGCAGATCTTCCACAGCCCTGAGCCCGCATCTCCCAGCTGCCATCTGCAGGCCCTGGGCAGGCAGGGACTCGGTCTAATGTCTTCTCCCAAGGGTGACCCTGAGGACAGTGGTGGCCATGGAGAGACCCTGGGGGCCTGGCTGCCGCCGGGTGGCCTTCTTCCCAGGCGCATGTGGAATGGCTCGGGCACTGGCAGGGGGTCTGTCCCGGCAGGGGCTGGCAGCCTGGAGCCCCTGGCCCTTCCTCCCCTCGAAGTCCAGGTCCCCGGGGCCTGGGAAGAAAGAAGCCATCAAAGCCCCTCCCTGACACGCTTCCTCTTATCACTAATTAACAGGGGGTGGGGCAAAGGCCTGGGGAGGCGGGAGTTATGACCAGGCTCTTCTTTCCAGCGCTCGGTAAAGGCCCCTACCAGCTGTCCAGCGTGGCGGCCAGAGGTGCCCTGGTGGCTGTGCAGGCAAAGGGCGATGGCATAGCCCTAGTGAAGGCAGAGGGTGTGGTGCCGGGGGATCTCGTGAACTTCCTGCTGACCGCTGCTCTGTGCAAGGCCAAGGCCCATGGTAAGGCCCTGTGGGAGGGAGGAGGGAGTGCTGAGGCCCTATGCCGGCTGGGGAGGGGACGCCAGCAGACGCCCCTTTGCCAGCCGAACTGGGTCTCCTGGGCCAGTTCCTTGGCTCCGTGAAGAGGCACTTTCCAACATCTCTGCCAAGCAGCAGGCAGGCCAAGGCCCAGAGGGATGGTGTGGCCACAGCCTTACCTCCCTCGCTCTCTGCCCTCTGCTTCCCTCCCTCCTGGGCCCTCCTCTCCTCCGGCTTCTAATCCGGGCTCCAGATTCGGGGTGGAGGTGCATGGCCCCTGCACCACTGGGAGAAAAGGGGAGGGAGGGAGAAGTGTGGGCCAAGCCCCGAAGTTGGAACTTTGTCTGGAGGGCCCTGGGGAGCTATGGAGGACTCCCTGGCAGGTGCCCAGCCCCAGGTGCAGCCAGGGTAGCCAGCCGTGGAGTCCAGTAGGAGGTGCTGAGCAGGATCGCGGAGCCACGATATGGGCATGAGGAACTGGACCACAGGAGAGCCAGAGCACCCCCTGCCTGGCCAGCAGCGCCCCACACCCCCAAGTAGGGTGCCTCCTCTGGGGCCCTCTCACTGTCCCCATCTCAGGGCATTAGAACAGTGAGGGGGAGGGTAGTCCTGGGCTGGGGGTGACTTCCCAGAATCCCCCTACTGCATTGGAGGACACAGCTGTGGAGAGAGAGGCTCCAGCCCACCCCACTGGGCCTGGCTCTCATGAGACCGGGGAGGATGCAGGCTTCCCCTCCCCATCCTGTGCTGCTTCCTTTGTCCCATGCTCAGGGTATCGGACAGCAAAACCCAGTACCCTGATAGAATCAAGGGTGGCTGCATGGAGGCAGTGTCCCTTGGATTGGACTTTGAAGGATAGGAGATAATGTGATGAGCAGAAATGGTCCCAAGGGGAGGGTTCAGCAATCATTTCAGGCCTTTGTGGGGAAGGGGTCTGGGTGTTCTGAAGGGACAGGAGCACAAGTCAGGGCAGGCACACCTCCCTAGATGCTGAATTTCCAAGAAGATTCTGAAAGGAAGCTTCCCTCTGTGTCGTGAGAGCAGCTCCTTCTGCAGTACACGTACGATGCGCCTTGCAGCGTCCTAGGCGCCTTAAGTCTACCTGCTCATTGACTCCTCACACTATCAGAGGAGGGGGCTCCTACTGTCCCCCCAGGTACAGATGAGAGCCCTGAGGCCCAGGGAGGGAGGTCACGGGCCCCACGGTGCACTGCCCATCCGTCCTTTGTCCTACCTTCTTCACCGCCACGCTGCCTCTCACGCAGAGGACTTCCCGCAAGGCAGTTTAGAGAATGGGAGGCAAATGCCACTTGGACGTCCACGCAAAAGTCAGGACTTGGCACCGCAAGAGAAAATGGCTGGGAAACCTTGAGCTGAGCCGACCCTGTCCCTGCAGGGGAGGAACCGGAGGCCAGGAGAGGAAAGTGACTCGCCTGCGGTCTCGCGGGCAGGTCTCTGCGGGACCCCGTGCCACAGACTCTGCCGGGGTGAAGCCCCTGGGCGCTGGCTCTGGCCTGCCCGAGCTCTGGTCCTGCCTCGTGTGACCCTGGGCCTCTCTTCCTCCTCCGTGAAGGAGGGACAGCAAGGGCCCCGCCCCTAACAGCACAGCACTTGCCTCCCCTGGAGTGCCAGCTGCGTGAGGGGCAGGGCTTTTATTGTCCTGTTCCTGCCCTGTCCCTGGTGCCTCGAGCATATATTTGCTGCCGGATGAGTGCTCAGAACCGACAGGTAGAGGCTGGCTCCGCATAGTGGCTGGCACGATTCACGCTGGTGAGGCATTCCCCTAGTTCTCCACCACATTCTCAGGCTGCCTGGGGAGGTGGGACGTGGACACAGGTGGTCCCTCCCGGGGACTCCGGGGACCGTGAAGGGGGTGAGGACATGCCCACTCAGCATCAGGCTTCCCCACGCCTCCCTGCTTACTCTGCATAGCAGCCCAGGGTGTTCAGTGGCTTGCTCATGAGTGTAGCAGGTGCAGTAGCCTGCGCCTCCAGCCTCTCCCCCGTGTGTTGTGTGTACCTGCTGGTGGATTAGGGCCTTGGGAAGAGCTCTGGGGGGCCCTGGGGCTCTGGGAGACCCCCTTCCTTTCTCTGGGATGTCCTCCCCACCTGTGGGCTGCCCCAAGGTCTACCGGCTCTGACCTGGGAGTCTGTGGGGAGCAGGGTCAGGCCAGGGACCCCAAAACCTGGCAAACCAAATCCTGAAACTCTAGCTGGTCTCACCCTGCAGCAGAACGTGACTGTGCCAGGGCAGCCATTTGGGTCTGCTCTGGTCACTGCAGAACCCTGGGTGTCCAGGAAAGCGCCAGGCCCATGGTGGGCAGCAGGAATGGAGGGGGATGGGGATGGAAGGAGACTACAGTTGTCTTCCAGGCTCAGCGGTGACCCCGTGCCCTCCTGTGGGTCCAGAGAGCTCCAGTCCAGCCCCTACTCAGAGCTGACTTTACCCACGTGTCTCTGTGCAGACCCGGATGTGGTGTCACTGGAGGCCGCCGACAGACCCAACTTCTTCCTCCACGTCACAGCCAATGGGTCAGTGGAGCTGGCCAAGTGGCAGGGCACTGAAGCCTTCCAGCGCCACGCCTCCTTCCTGCTGCACCGGGGCACGTGGCGGCTAGGCCAGGTGGCCCTGGAGTCCCTGGCGAAGCCCGGCTCCTTCCTGTCGGCGGCGGTGGGCCCTGCGCTGGCCCTGCGGCCGTATGAGCACACTGAGGCCTTCCGCCAGGGCTCGCTCTTCCGCCTCCTGGGTAGGTGCCTGCCTGCCCTCTCCCTGCATCCCCCACACCCACGTGGTTCAGGGAGGCCATGTGGGTGCCATCCTGGGAGGGCAGGGGCCCAGCCTCCATGGTGGCAGCCCAGGGAGCCATGAGCAGCCTGGCTTGGGTCCCAGCCGTTTTCCTGGGCCCTGCCTCCCACCCCAGGCTAATTATATGCTCTAAACACAGTGGCCCTGGATGGAAATTGGGAATAGCTCGCAGCTCGGGTTTCTTGCTGCTGGGGACACATGCCCACCCCATGGACCAGCCACTGTAGCCCAGTGGCCTCCTCTGCTTTCTCTGCGGGAGGCCCAAGCCTCTGGGCGCTGATGGGGCAGCTCCCTGGTCTTCTGTCAGAGCTGAGGGTTCCTTGGGCTTTGCCATCCCCCTGCTGGGTGAGTCTGCCCCAGAGTGTTGTTCTCTGGCCCACCTGGAGGGGCCGCTCTTCCACCCGGCAGTCACAAACCCCAGCCAGGGCAGATTCGTCACTGGCCCTAACCATGGTGAGACGCACCAGCCGTGGTAACACCATGCCCCTCCCTGGAAGATGCTGGGGCAGCGTGGAAAGAGCCCAGGCACGGAAGCTGGACGGGCATGGGTTCGAACTCTCCCCCAGGTCCTCCGCACCTGGGCAGGAACCCTCATCTCTCCCAAGTGTTTCCTCTCCCATAGAATGGGGGTGTTTTCCTCCAGAGGGTCTCGTGAGGATGCACTGTGTGGCACAGCCTGTCCTCCATACCCAGCGTGCTGTGGGTGTTTCCCAATTGTCAGTTCCTATCTCCAAGCTCTTAGGAAAAGCAGGTCTCCTTGTGGTCAGCAGTAGCATGGAGAGTGGGGTGTCAGGAAGGGGCTTCTGGGGTGCAGCTGCTTCCTCTGTACTTCCATGGTGCCTGCCCATGATCTTGGAGGCTGGTGCCTGGGTAGAGTAGGGCCTTGTGTGCCTCACGTCCCCCAGGGTCACGGCCTTCTCCCTCACTCACTGAGGTGCTGGCCACAGGCTCCCTGTTGGAAACATCTCCCTTGGGTGAGCCTGTTTTCCCCATGTCATCTGTGCCTCCATTTTCTCACCCACGAAATGGGGATGATACTAATGCCTACTTTATAGGGTTGTGGTGAGGATGGATGAGTCAAGACATGTGAGGCCTTTGATGCTATTTACAAGCTAGCTGTTCTTTGAAAAGGCAGAGTTATAGGGAGAGAGAGGGATATAGGTCTTCCAGCTCCTGACTCTCTCCCTAAGTAGCTGCAATACCCTTGGCTAGGCCAGGCCAAAGCCAGAGGCCTAGAACCCTGGGTCTCCCACGTGGGTGCAGGGGCCCAAGTACTTGAACCAACATCCTCCACTACTCTCCCAGGCACATTAGCCTGGAGCTGGATGGGAAGTGCAGCAGCCGGGACTTGAACCCATATGCCATTCTCATATAGGATGCCAGCATTGCAGGTGGTGGCTTAACTTGCTACGCCACAGCGCAACCAGGGCCAGCGAGGGCAGTGCTCACAAAAACTGCAGCCCAGGTCCTGAGGGGGTGCTTCAGGGAGGCCTCTGGGAACAGAGAGGGAAGGGCTTGGAGCAAAGCAGCCGTCTGGTGACAGGTGCACAGGAGGGCCTTGGGCCCGCGGGTCCAGGGTCCCGTAATGCCTCCCCCGGCTCTCGAGGGAGAGCCACTTGCCTCCGAGGCGTTCTGCAGTGGCCCTGCCAGAGACAGGGCAAGGAGGAGGTGGCTGTGTCCTGGGATGCAGGGCAAGCCTGGCACCAAGGTCACAGAGGGGCAGGGTGATGAGCAGCCTCACAGAGGAGAGATCGGGGGTCCAAGCCTCCTCCTCGGCCGCCCTCAAAGCCCAACGCTGCCCACACCAGAGCTCCCCAGGCCTGAACCCCACACCAGATTCCCAGTGCCCTGCCCCATGCTGACCCTGGCTTTCACAAGTCCAGTTTCCGCTCAGCTTGGCTTTGCTTTCCCTGTGTGAATCCTTTTGTCTCTCGCCATGGGGCATCCACGGGGAGCGGGGATTTCCTGTGCTGTGGCGCCAGGCCCAGAGCTGGAGCCCAGCCTCAGGCCGGAGACTCGGGAGTGGGTCTCCCTTCCAGAGGCCAAGCCCTCAGGGGCTGCCTACCCCATCTGTGAGTGGCGCTATGATGCCTGTGCCAGCCCCTGCTTCCAGACCTGCCGGGACCCCCAAGCGGCCAGCTGCCAGGACGTGCCCAGGTGAGGTGCTGGCATCAAGGTGTGTGCACCAGCGTGTTTGGACACACACGTATGCCTTCTGGGGGTACCCAGGCACAGGCATGACAGGAGTCTGTATGCAGGCGTATGAGGGGTGTGTGTGTTTTATGTGTAGGGATGTGTGTGCTGGGGTGGGTGGGCCTTAACTGTGTGTGTCATATATGCAAACGTGTGCATTATCTGCTTGTACATCACATGCATGTAGCTGAGCCTCGTGTGTGTGCAAGTATGCATGGGCTGTACACAGCTGTGCATATGTGCATGCATGAGCTGTGTGTGTCTGCATGTTGTGTGCTGCTGTGCACAAGTCAGAGTTGCACAGACTTGGGGGGGATTGTGAGCCTGTGTGAGTGTGTGTGAGTGCAGACACAGGAGTGTGAGTACGAGCATGCACAAAACATACCCACACCTTGCTTGTGTGCTTCTCTGAGGGCGTGGAGTATGTGGGTTCCTGTACACATGTGTGATGGTGTGGAGGCCCATGTGAGCATGCACACAATGCACATGCTCACACGCGTGTGTCACAAGGAGGGAGGAGGTCTGTGTTCCATCCAGACCGCTGCCCCGCCCCCCCCACTCCGTCCTCAGGGTAGAAGGCTGCGTCCCCAGGTGCCCCCCGCCCAAGGTCCTGGATGAAGTCACGCAGAGATGTGTCCACGTGGAGGACTGTGAGTGGCCTGGGGCTCCCCTCCTCCAACTCCTGAGTCCCCCCAGGCCCTGGAGAAGCAGGGTGTGCACCTGAGAGCAGGCAGAAGCCTCATGGGGTCCATCTGCCCCATGTCACAGTGAGAAAAAATGAGGCTCAGAGAGCAGATGGGACCCTAGAACGAGCAGGCCTGGGGTAGATCCAGATCTGCTGTCTCCCTGTTGCCACACAATGCCTTGGCTGAGACCTGGCAGCCCGGCTGTCGGAAGCCATCCTCACCCTGTCACCTCGGGTGCTGGTCCTTGAGCCCCACGTCTCAGCCCTGCCCAGTGACAGTGGCCTCCCCACCTTCTGAGCCTCCTCTTCTGTCTGCCCTAGGTGTGGAGCCAGCAGCTTTGGTCCCCACAGATGTCCTGGGCAGTGAGACCCTGTCTCCCATCCCTGCTGACAAGGAGCCAGTGCTTCCACAGGAGACCCCCAGGGCCCCCACTCACAGGACAGCCCTCCTCTCCACGGCCCTGCACCCACAGGTGGCAGCCACTGAGAAGCTGACGCTGATGCCACGCCCCTCCCAGTTCACCCCGCAGCAGCCACTGGGCCTCACCACATCCAACCTTCCTGCCCACCCCACGGAGGCCCTGGCTGGCAAAGGGGTGACCGCCAGCCTCCCGTTCAGCCCTCATGCCCCGGGGTCCTCGTCCCTCCTCGTTGCACTGCAGACATCCCCACCGGGCACAGTGTCCAGGGCTGTGGTGACAGCTAGGGTGACTGTGACCTCTGCAGGGACCTTCAACGCCACGCTCTCCTCCCATTCACCCCCTGCTCCTCACCTCCCACTCCTGACCAAAGCTGTGACAGTCCCAGGCCCTGGCTCCTTGGGGAGTCCCTCCTCCAGGCCTATGGCTCTCCCCGGAGTGACCTCCAGGCCCCCTGCCTCCTCGGGATCTCACAAGGCTTTGCTGACACCTGCAGACACTAAAGTCTCCAATAAGACAGGGCCCCCCCGGCTCCCCCAGGTCCAAGGCATTTCCAGTCCCAGCAGCCCCCTGGCCATGGCTGCAACGGCAGCACAGCAGGCACCTGTTAGTCCCCTTGTAACTGACGCGCTGGAGATGCTGTCACCCCCAGAGAAGGACAGACCTGGGCATGGCCAGCCGGGGGGCCTGCCAGCATCCCCACCTCCAAGCCCAGCCCCTACTGCCCCGCCCCAGCCAGCCCGACCCACCACTACCACCCCCAGGCCTCCAGCACTGGCCCCAGGGACCCCAGCTGCCACCGGCTTGTCCACAGTTGCTCATGGGCCGGGGGCCACTCCCTTCATGTCCCTGGACTCCACTGTGCCATCTGAGCTCCTCTCTGGCCTACCTCCTGATACCAGCCTGCCCCTGGCCAAGGTGGGCACATCTGCCCCAGTGGCCACACCTGGCCCCAAAGGCTCTGTCACCACCCCGTCGCTCCGTCAACAGGTCACATCCCTGGCTGTGGCTACCACTCCACCTGCTCGGGTCCTCAGTCCAGCGCTGCCTCGCACCCCAGCCGGGGTGGCCCAGGCGCTGCCACCCAGTCCCGCAGCCCCTCAGGCTATGGGCACGGCTCCAAGCCTGCCTCTCAAAGCCACGGTGCCGACCTCAAGAGTCACGGCTGTGGCTATTGGGGTGGCCTCCACAGGAGCTGTGGTCCCCCAAAAGAGCCCCACAGAGGAGCTGGCCATACCGTCCAAGCAGGTGGCCCTGCCCACCTCTGCCTATGGCTCTGCCCAGGGAGGACCCACAGAGCTCACGCCTGCTGCAGCTCCCACGCGTGCTCCCTTGGTGACTGAGGCCGAGGGCCCCCGGGCTGGCACAGTGCCCTCGGGGCCCACATCCCACCCCCTGAGCCACCTCTCGGCCAGAACAGCCTCCCGGGAGAGCTCACTGGCAGGGGCCCACGGGCCCTCCAGCCGGCCTCGGCCTGCAGCGGGCCTAGCGGCTGAGGCTACCACGGAACGGTCTGGACGCTCAGCCCCGGCACACAGCAGCGCGGCGGGTTTGGCCGAGGCCTTAGCAACCACCGTGGAGGCAACCACCTCTGCCACCTGTGTCGTAAGTGATGTCAGGGTTCTCCAGTCTGTGGGCCCTCCCCACCCCCCGGCCCACCTTGCCCGGTGCCACTGGAGTTTGGTCACCACCACGCTCATGTTTCCATCTCTTAGCCAGCTGTAGGACAGTGGCATAGTCCCTGTCCACACCCCTGACTGAAACTCCTAAAAAGCTTTCCAGTCCCCTCTGGGCCCCAGGGCAGGGTCACACCCCACTCATCTGGACCCCCGGGGGCTGATGGATGGCATGGTGGGATGTGAAAGTGCAACACTGCAGGTGTGTGGGTGTGTGCGTGTTGTGTCTGTGCGCCTGTGTGAGATCATGTGCATGCATGTTCACGTGTGAGCGCTCACATGTCTACACGTGTTCATGTGTATGTGAAGCATGGTATCGAGAGGCACCTTTGTGTGTATTGGTGCCTTTGTGAGAAAGAGCTTGCGTGTGTGTGCAGGTCTGAGTAGGGGTCTGTGAGCGTGAGCTGGTGTGTCCACACATCTCTGGACCTGCAGCTCCCACTATGGGCCAGGCAGCTACACAGAGGTCCCGGGTGACCCTACCCTGGTCCCCAGTCTTACACTAAGCCCAGTTCCGGACCCAATAGCTTGACAGCTGGGTGCAGGTGGGGGCACCACGCCCTGCCCTGCCAGAGCCTGCATGGTGGAAAGGATCTGGTGCCGTCGTGGCTCAGGCAGGGTGGTGGGGCCGTAGGCCTGGGCGGGCACTCACACTGTCCCCCTGCCGCGTGCCCCAGCCAATCGCCGAGCAGGACTGTGTCCGCCACATCTGCCTGGAGGGCCAGCTCATCCGCGTGAACCAGTCCCAGCACTGTCCCCAGGGGGCTGCACCCCCTCGCTGTGGGATCCTTGGCCTTGCCATGCGGGTCGGCGGGGACCACTGCTGCCCCATCTGGGAGTGCGCCTGTGAGTTACGAGTCGTGGGGTCAGTGGGAGTCTGTCTCTCCCCCTCTTCCTCCCCCTCCCCACCCACAATGGGGCCGCTCATCTTAGTGACCCCCGACCTGGCAGATTTCCCACCTTGCGACCTCGGGTCTGTGCATGCAATCTGGTCTGATCCGCCTCTGACTCATCCAGGACAGGGCCCCGGGCACCTCCCCGCCTCCCTAGGTGGCCAAGACCTTGAAGGCACCTGCTTCTTGTGCACTGCCCTACCCCAGGCCGGTGCTCGATCTTCCCCGACCTGAGCTTCGTGACCTTCGACGGGAGCCACGCAGCCCTGTTCAAGGAGGCCATCTACGTCCTCAGGCAGAGCGCAGGCGACTCGATCACGGTCCATGTCCTTGACTGCAAAAGCGCCAACCTGGTGACTGCCCCGTGCTTCCCCCTCTGACAGGAGCCAGGCGCCGAGCGAGGTTTAGATGGGAGAGTTTGCGGTGGTCTGGGTTCTGGGGGAGGCCAGAGGTAAGGGCAGATGTGAGCGCAGCCGTGGGGGGGCGCGCTGTCCAGGAGTCTCCTGGAAGGGAGCTGTGCTCTAGGTGACATCTCCCTCGGGGATCATGGGAAATGGCTGGGTGGAGTGCGCCACCTCCTGGCTGTGCCTGGGGCCTGCACCATGCCCAGCTTGTGCCAGCTTCCTAGGCCCAAGTTCAGAGAACCAGGGAGGCGGCTCCAAGGCTGTGGCCTGCGGTGGGGTAGGGGTGCCAGGTGGAAGAAGGCAGCTTGCTTCCTTCTTTATTCTGCTAGGCTGGCCTGCGGTTCTGTGGAATTCTGAGCACTGTGGCTGCACTGGCTGTGTGTGTGTGGGGGGGGGGGGTGCAGGACAGGTCTCCTGGTTGTTGAACTTGAGACCTGCTGTCCACAGGGACACCTGAACTGGCCCCCGTTCTGTCTGGTGATGCTGAATGTGACTCACCTGGCCCATCAGGTCACCATTGACCGCTTCAGCCGGAAGGTGAGTCCATCAGAAAGCTGGCCTCCAGAGCAGGGCCTGCAGCCTGGGGGGCGGAGGGGGGGGGTGTCCGGGTGGAGGGGCCAGGTCACCCTTTGGGGCCGGGTGTGGGGAGGGGACCTTCTGAAGAACAGTGGAAAACTGAGTGCACTGGAAGTGATCTGCATTGCTTCAGGGGGTGCGAGTGCCAGGAGGGATGTTACGATAGAAGCAGTTTGCAATGGCAAGGACTGTAGCCTTGACCGATTGCCGGGACGGCTCACTTTGGCCGTCTCTGCAAGGACCCGTGGCCGTGTGGCTGGTCCCAAGGCTGTTCCAGGGAGGGGCCGTGTATGCGAGGCACCCTGAATTCAAGCTCTCGCACTTCACGTGCAGGAGGCCTTGGGGTCCAGCCACGTACCCGTGCCTGCTTTTGGCGCCTCCAGCTGGCGGGCGAGGGACGGCTCAGCTCCTCCTCAGGTGCTGAGGGCTCGGCTTTCCCCCTATGCCTGAGCCAAGGCTGCAGCCTTCCTGTTGGCACCTGCCCTTGAACAACTGGCCGGGGGGCTGCCAGAGCAGAGCTGTCAGGAACTCAGGAACAGGCCTGACAACAGTGGGCTCTCCATGAGATAGAGGCTGAGGCAAAAAATACCCCAGAAGCTTCATTCCTTAGTTCTCAAAGTTTCCCATTAAAAATTAACATATAATTTACATAGTAAAATTTCACTGTTGCGTATACAGTCTTACAAGTTTTTTTAAAACATTTATTTACTTGAAAGAGTTACACGGAGAGAGTAGAGGCAGATTGAGAGACAGAGGTCTTCCATCCACTGGTTCACTCCCCAGTTAGCCACAATAGCTGGAGCTGCGCCGATCTGAAGCCAGGAGCTTCTTCCAGGTCTCCCACCTAGGTGCAGGGGCCCAAGGATTTGGGCTTCTGCTTTCCCAGACCATAGCAGAGACCTGGATCAGAAGTGGAGCAGCTGGGACGGACTGAGGCTCTATGGGATGCCGGCACTGCAGGCGGTGGCTCTACCTGCCACACCACAGCACCGGCCCCTGGTGTTGTATTTAACAAACTTGTGTTGAACCCCAGGTCACAGATTTTTCTTATGATTTTTTTCCTAGAAATTTTATAGTTTTAGGTATTACTTTTAGTTTTTGTGAATGGTGTGAGGTATGGGTCAAGATTTATTGTTGTTATGGATATCTAATCATTCAAGCACCAGAGACTGTCTCCAGTCTTTGCACTTTTTAAAATGTATATATTTAAAAGGCAGGGTTACAGAGAGAGAAGGGAGGAGAGAGGGAAGAGAGAAGGGATAGAGAGACAGAGACTTCCATCCACTGGTTTGCTCCCTAAATGGTAGCAATGACCCGGGCGGTGCCAGACCAAAGCCAGGAGTCCAGAGCTTCCTCTGGGTCTCCCACGAGGGTGCAGGGGCCCCTCTTCTACTGCTTTTCCAGGCACATTAGGAGGGAGCTGAATCGGAAGTGGAGCAGCCAGGTCTTTAACCAGTGCCCACATGGGATGCCATCACAGGCAGAGGTTAACCTGCTCCGCCACAGCACTGGCCCCTATCTTTGCATTTTTATTAAAAAATTGATTATTAATGTTTGGTTTTATTTCTGGACTTTTAATTGTGTACTACTGATGCATCCTTTCATACTATCTTGATGATTATCACTCAATTAAATCTCAAAATCAGGTAGATGGATCTTTCAACATTTTTTTTCAAAATTGCTTTGGCTGTCCTAATTCCTTTATTTTTCCATATAAACTTAGAGTCAACTTGGTTTCTATAAAAATCTTGCTGGACATGTGGGAGCTACAAAGCTGCCCTCGCGGAAGGAAAGAGTAGCCCTGAGACTGGGGAGGTGCTGGGACAGGGAGATCAGGAGAGGTTGAATGGGTGCATCTCTGTTTATGTCTCAGGTGGGGTTGTTTTGTTTTTGTTTTTGATGTTCTGCTCTTTTCAGTGCAAAGATCTTGTAGCATTTTTTATAACATCAGAGTAACATGTTTCGTTAGATTTATCTCTGTGTATGTCATATTTTTTGGTACTGCAGATGATCTTTTTATTTCACTTTCTGATGCTCACCTCTATACAAATGCAATTGATTTTTTGCATGCTGACTTTGTCTTGCAATCATTTATTAGTTCTTACATTTATTAAGCTTAAATTTGCATATTCTTATATTCTTCAGGTTTTTCTATGTAATTATGTCTTCTCCAAATAGAAATGTTGCTTCTTTTCCAGTGTGTATGAACGGTTGTGTTTTATTTTTCTTGCCTATTGCCCTGGCAAGGGCCTCGAGTGTGATACTGAGTGTGGAGGGGTTGAGATCAGACACCCTTACCTCGCATGGCATCTTAGGAAGAAGGCAGCCTTTCACTATAAAGCACGGTGTGAGGTGTAGACTTACTAGGGGTGTCCTTTGCAAGGTCCAACATTGGCCTTCTATTTCTAGTTTGCCACGTTGTTTTTTAAAAATTATTATTATTACTGTAAGTAGATGCTGCATTTTGTGAAGTGCTTTCTTCTGCATCTACTGAGATAATCTCATGGTTTTTCTTTATTCATATGCCAAGTTTCACTGATTCTGAAAGTTGAACCAGTCTTGCATTTCTGGAACAAAAACTTCACTTGGTTGGGATGTGTTACCCTTTTTATACATTTTTGAATCCTCCCTGATGGTCTAAGTTTTCTCCTCTTGTGATGTGTTAGTTTAGTTTTGGTATCAGAGGAATGCAGGCCTCATATGATGACTTGGGCAGTAGTATCCTCTCCAATTTCATGAAAATGTCTGCATAGACTGGGTAATATTTGATATAACTCAGTGAAGCCATCTGGGTCTTTCTTTTAGGCAGATTATAAAGTACACATTAATTTCTGTCATAGATGTAGGGCTCTTCTGGCCACTTACCCCATCTCTGGTAGGCCTGGATAATCCACACCTTTCACGTCAGTTTCACAGAAATCAAGCTCTTCACTTATTATTGCTGCCCTTGTGCCATCTGCAGGCAAGCAGGTGCCCCAATTCTCAGGGCGACTCATCTGTGTTGTCTTTCTGTTCCCTGACCCGCTGGGACAGAGATTTATCAAGTTTATTATTCTTCTTTAAAACCTGGCTTTACTGGTTTTTCTGTATAGTTCTTATGTTTTCTATTTCATTGGTTTCTACTCTTACCTTTACTGTAGTCTTTCTTCTACTTATTTTGAGTCTAATTTTCTCTTCTCTTTCTAGTTCTAAAGGTGGAAGTATAGGTCTTTGATTCAATTACTTCTTTTTCTGAAGTATTTAGTGCTATAATTTACCTACTGATTTAGTGCATTCATTTTCAATCAGTTTGAGATGCTTTTAAATATCTCTTTTGATAATTATTTGACCCATGGGTTATTTGTAAGTGCTTTATTTAGTCTCCGAATGTGATGACATTTCAAAACATTTATTAAAAAATGAAATTAAAATTTTCAAAAACTTGAAATTGATGTAGCTTTTACATTTCCACAAACACTCTGAAGACTCCTCATATTTTTGGTGATTTTTCACATAGCTTCCTGTTATTTCTAATTTGATTCCATTGTGCTTACAAAACATACTCAATTAACCTGAGCCTTTTTAAATGTAATGACTTGTTTCATTTCCCAAATGGTCTCTTAGTAAATGCATATTCTATTTTTGGGGGCAGTGTCCTATGAATGTCAGCTTAAGTTGGTTGACCGTGCTGTTCAAGCCTCCTAACTGCTTACTAATGTTCTGTGTGCTTGCTTAGCAGTTATGGAGGGAGGGTGTTGACATTTCTGGCTGTAGCTGTAGCTATTTCTCCTTGGAGTTTTATCAGTTTTTTAACTCATAGATTCTGAAGCTCTCTTATCAGGTACACAGCACTCAAGAGTATATGCTCTGTTAAATTAACCATTTTTTTCCTTGTGAAATGGCACTTTTGTCCTAGTAACTGTTTCTACACTGATTTCTACTTTGTCAGATTCATTTGTAATAGCTACTCCAGCACTCTTTTGATTAACATTAGCGTGAATATCTGGTATCTACATATAAGGTATACCTTTGTTCATCCTTTTACTCTATTTGTGTTTTTTTAAATGTAAAGTGAGATTTTGGTAGGAAGTGAATATTGGGCCTTTTTTTTTTTTAATTCTTAAATCCAATCTGGCAATTTTGTCTTTTAATTGGGGCTGTTTAGACGACTCATACTTAATTCGGTCATCGCTATGGTTCAGTTTATGTATTTATTGGCTGTGCTTTATTTTTGTTGTCCCCATTCCTCGTGTGCATGTCTTCTTTTGGAATGCTTTTATTCATTGCATCTCATCTATACTGAATTATTATCTATATTTTTTATTTTTGTCTTTCAGTGGTTGCTTTAAGGATTGTAGTATACAATTTTTTAAAAGATTTATTTATTTGAAAGTCAGAGTTACACAGAGAGAGGAGAGGGAGAGGGAGAGAGAGAGAGAGAGAGGTCTTCCATCTGATGGTTCACTCCCCAATTGGCCACAACGGCCGGAGCTGCGCCAATCCGAAGCCAGGAGCCAGGAGCTTCTTCCGGGTCTCCCACATGGGTTGAGGGGCTATCTTCCACTGCTTTCCCAGGCACATTAGCAGGGAGCTGGATCAGAAGTGGGGTAGAACTGGGACTCGAACCAGCACTCATGTGGGATGCCGGCACTGCAGGCGGCAGCTTTACCCACTACGCCAGTGCCAGCCCCTGTAGTATATAATTTTAACTTGCCATAGTCTAGCTTCAAGTAATAGAGGATCATGTCTTATACAGCATAAGAGCTTTGTAACAGTATCCTCTGGTTTCTTCCCTCTGGCAGCCTTTACCCTGTGGTCATCACACAGTTTACTTCACATTTGTTGTGACCGCACAGTGCACTGTTGCCATGTTTCCTCAGGCAATCAACAAGTTCTCGCCTGTCCATGTGTTCTTGACCTTTGCTGCTCTTTATTCCTTTGTGGAGATCTGGGTTTCCAGGTGATATCACTTTTCTTCTGCTTGAAGGATTCCCTTTAGCATTTTTATAGCACAAGTCTGATGATGAACTCTTTCAGCTTCTGTAAATATGAAAAAGTCTTCACTCATCTGAATTTTTAAAAAATCGTCTCACTGAGTACATAATTACAGGATGACTTTTTTTTAAAGATTTATTTATTTAAAAATCAGAATTACACAGAAGGAGAGGCAGAGAGAGAGAGAGAGAGAAGTCTTCCATCTGATGGTTTACTCCCCAGTTGGCCGCAACGGCAGGAACTGCGCCAGTCCGAAGCCAGGAGCTTCCTCCGGGTCTCCTACATGGGTGCAGGGATCCAAGGACTTGGGCCGTCCCCTACTGCCTTCCCAGGCCACAGCAGAGAGCTGGATCGGAAGAGGAGCAGCCGGGTCTCGAACCGGCGCCCATATGGGATGCCAGCACTTCAGGCTAAGGCGTTAACCCACTGCGCCACAGCGCAGGCCCCTGACATTTTTCAATACTTTAAGAATGTTTCTCCCCTGTTTTTTTTCCAATTAGGGTAAAATTGATATAATGTAAAATTGAATGTTTTAAACTGAACAAGTCAGTACCAATTAGTACATTCTCAATGCCACCACCCCTGCCATCTGGTTCCAAAGCATTTCTGTCATCCCTGAAGGACAGCCCCCAGCCACTAGGCAGGTGCCCACCAAACCTTTCCCCAGTACCTGTCAACCCCCAGTCTGCATTCTGTCTGTGCATTTACTTATTCTGGGCACTCCTATAAAAGGTGTCAAACAGTATTTGAGCTTTTCTATCTGATCTCTGTCACTTAGCCTCGTGGTTTTGAAGTTCATATGCATTGTGCAATGCATCAGTGTTTCACTTTTAAAAAAAAAAGATTTATTTATTTATTTGAAAGTCAGAGTTACGCGGGGGGAGGGGGGTCTTCCAGCCGCTGGTTCACTCCCCAATTGGCCGCAATGGTCGGAGCTGCACCAAACTGGAGCTAGGAGCTTCTTCTGGGTCTCCCACGTGGGTACAGGTGCCCAAAGGACTTGTACCATCTTCTACAGCCTTCCCAGTCCATAGCAGAGAGATGGATTGGAAGTGGAGTAGCTGGGACTCGAACTGGTGCCCATATGCGATGCCAGCACTGCAGGCATTGGCTTTACCCACTACGCTACAGCTCTGGCCCACAGTGTTTCACTCTTAATCCTTTGAATGCATAAATACCACAATCTGTTTATCCATCCACCTGTGGATGGAAATCTGGGTTGTTTCCACATTTGGCTATTGTGAGCACTACTGCTGTAGAGTTCCACTGTCTCTTGCCCCACTAATTCCTGATAATAAATCTGCTGTCATTTTTAACCTTTGTTCCTCCATGCATAATATCCCTTTTTTCTCTGGCTACTGTTACACTTTTCTATCACTGTTTCTAAGCAATTTGGTTATGATGTGCCTGGTAATTCATTTCTTTTGGGGCTCCAATTACATGTATATCAGAATGCTTGAAGTTAGTCTATAGATCCAATTCTTTGTTCACTGTTTTTCTCATTTTTCTTTCCATGCTTCATTTCAGATAGTATCTATTGTTCTGTCTTTATTAATCTTTTCACCTGTACTGTCTGAACATCTGTTAATCCCATCCAATGGAGTTTTTCATCTCTAGATGTTTAATTTTGATCTTTTCATATCTTCCACATCCCATCTTAATGTTCTTATGTTTTCTTCTTTCTTACACACACAGACCATAGTTATACTAACCGCTTCTTACGTCCTTGCCTGCTAACCCTATCACATGTGTCATTCTTGGGTCGGTTCTGATTTCCGTCTTGCCTTATGGCTTGCATTTTCCTGCTTCCTGGCATACTTGACAAGTTCTTACTAGATCCTATACATTGTGAGTATTTCCTTGCTGGGTGCTGGGAATCCTTTTGTTTTTAAAAAATATTCTGGGCTGGCGCCGTGGCTCACTAGGCTAATCCTCCACCTTGCGGCGCCGGCACACCAGGTTCTAGTCCCAGTCGGGGTGCCAGATTCTGTCCCGGTTGCCCCTCTTCAAGGCCAGCTCTCTGCTGTGGCCAGGGAGTGCAGTGGAGGATGGCCCAAGTCCTTGGGCCCTGCACCCCATGGGAGACCAGGATAAGTACCTGGCTCCTGCCATCGGATCAGCGTAGTGTGCTGGCCGCAGCGTGCTGGCCGCGGCGGCCATTGGAGGGTGAACCAATGGCAAAAGGAAGACCTTTCTCTCTGTCTCTCTCACTGCCCACTCTGCCTGTCAAAAAAAAAAATATTCTGGAGCTTATAACAGTTATGCTACTTAGAAAAGTTTATTTCTTTGAGACTTGCCAGTAAACTTCATTAGGTGAAGCTGGAATAACTTTATTTATTTATTGGAAGGCAGAGTCACAGGTTACAGAGAGGCAGAAAGAGAGGGGGGGTCTTCCACCCACTGGTTCATTCCCCAAATGGCCGCAGACTTCCACTGCTTTCCCAGGCCATAGCCGAGAGCTGGATCAAAAGTGTAGCGTCTGGGACTCGAACCAGTGCCCATATGGGATGCCGGCACTGCAGGCAGCAGCTTCTCGCCCTACGCCACAGTGCCAGCCCCAAGTAACTTTGATTTTTCTCTCTATTCTGCATGGGATTCATCACTATTGAAGCAATGCTCTTTCACACACGCCGCCCTCTATTTTATGCATTTAGAGTTTTCCTACTCTAGCTGGTGGTTGCTCCAGCTATTCCCGACCCGGTGTTACCTCTCAGGATTTTTCTGCGCCTTCCACTTGGTTCTTTCCCTAGCCTCAGGTAATTTTCTCACGTGCAGGCATGGACCAGTATTCAGCTCAAGACAAGGTCAGGACAAGGTCCAAGGGGAACTTTGTGTGAAGGTTCAGAGTGTTCATTCATTCACGTTCATTCATTAATATTCGTTCTTCTGCAGACGCCCGCCCCCACCCCCACTCCTCTCCCCTTCTCCTTCCTTCACTATTCTGCTGTGCGCACTCTAGCTCTCTTGGCCTCCAGAACTCCCTGCCCCTGCTGTGCAACTCGGGGAAACCAGCTTGGGTTCCTCTTCCCTGCATCGTGGCCTAGAAATGGAGCAATGCACCTTGCAGTCATGAGGCTCACCTCATTTGCTTTCGGCTCTCGGGGATTACCCCCTGTACTTCCAACTGTTCAGTGTCTGAAAACCGCTGTTCCGTGCATTTCTTCAGGGTTTTTTGGTTATTTTAAGACAAGAGGGTAAATTAGATTCTTGAAGGGAGAAGGTTAAGTCATTATAAATATTTAAAAATCATAATCTTTTCCTCTCCTATTTTTAAAGCATAAGACTCATGGTCCTTGGTACTCCTAAAGTTAACCTTGTGATTCTATGTGGTGGAGGCCATAGCTTGAAGTTATGAGAATGAGCGTGTGTTATGTGTTTAACAAATACTGAGTCTTAATTTGTCAGGCCCTGAAGCAGGTTCTGTGGATTCAGTGATGATTCATAGTTTCTGTCCTCAGAAAACTCACAACCACCTGGAGATCCTGTTGAGACAAATAGATTCTGTTTTAATGGCCAGTCCAGAGACAAGGAGATACCAGAGAAGGGGTGCCCAACCCCAGGGCTAGGGATTCAGGGCAAATCTCCCAGAAGAAATGATCTGAACATATCGGGAAAGGAAGGGAGGATCGGAGAGGCTCAGGACTAATGTTTGTGTATCGAGACACAGCCTGCCCCTGCTTTGTGTCTCGGTTTTGGTCATAAAAGTATGTTCAGAATTCCCGCATGCTACCTTGCATGGTGTCTGGGCTGCACATGCCCGAAGCAGAGCCCAGCACACAGCAGGTGTCTGATGTCTGTCTGTCAGAGGGGTGGCTGGGCAGATGAATGGATGGATGAGCAAGCTGTGTTCACATGGAACCCATTCCATCTCCCAAGGTGACTGTGGACTCGCAGGCTGTGTGGCCCCCTGTGAGCAGGTATGGGTTCAGGATTGAAGACACGGGCCACATGTACGTGATCCGGACACCCTCACACATCCAGATCCAGTGGCTTCACAGCTCGGGACTCATGATCCTGGAGGCCAGCAAAGCCAGCAAGGCCCAGGGCCGTGGCCTGTGTGGTGAGGAGGGCCCCAGCTGGGGGGAGGGGAATGCTTCCCAGGCCCACCTCTGCTCCCATACACTGGGACAGGGCGCCAGGCCAGAGGTGGGAGCAGCAGAGCTGCCATGGCGGGGAGACCTAATGTCCATGTCCTGGGGTTGAAGCCACCAACAGAGATGGTGCAGGGCTCTGTCCCAGCCAGGATTGCCTGTCAGCTTCCCTGACGGCCGCCTCATGCCAGACAAGCCTCCCTGTCTGCCTGTGCCTGGGCACTTCACAGAGCACCTGCACACTGATCTCACCTACTCCAGTTCATCCACGCAGCAGCCCTGAGAGGGAGCTGTCAGTCTCCCCCACTGAACTAAAGACGGGGGTTCTGAGATGCCAAGTGGCTTGCCCGAGCAGAGGAGCTGCTCTTCAGACCCTGGCATAGCTTCAGCAAGATCCTCTGGGGGACTGGATGTGTTGAGTTAGGAAAAGAAGTGCAGGAGGTGTCCAGGTGTGGGCTGTACTCCACGACCCAGTGCCATGGTCACGCCGGTGGGTAAGGTAGAAGCACTTGCCTCTCACACCCTCTTCCTCCTCCACCTGCACCCTTATGCTCATCTACATCCGTGCCCCGCATTCAAAACCCTACGCATGCACGACCTCGTGAGAGCCAGCTCCATGCTCCTTCCTCTGTCTGCATGTTTACTGTGTACAAGTCAATGGGGGCAAAACACACACAGTGCCTGCTCGCTGGAGCTTCCATTTTACTGACGCAAACACTTCTTACCCAGGCACCTGCCACCACCCTTTCCTCACTGTTTCTTCTCTTCATCTATGGCAAAGAGCTCTGTGGTCATCGGGAGCCTGGTGGCTCAGCCCCTCCCTAGGACAGCCCTTGGTGACTCAAAGCCAAGACCCCAGATGTGACCATCGGGACCACTACTGACATCTCAGAGTCTTGTCTCCCATCAGGCTTCACATTCACAGAACTGGTGGCTGCAGCTGGCAGAGTGGAGCCAGATCCCGTACATCTCTATTTTTTGGAACGAACACCTGATATCCTGGGCACCCTAGGAGCTAACAAGGGGAATTCTGAGATCAGTGAGAATCTAAAGGGAAAAGAGTATGCACTCAGCAAAACATGCACACCACACCAGCAAGTGTGTCACAGAATCAGCAAGGTCACGTTGGCTACATCTGAGGCGCCCTTGCAGGAGGGCCGTCTGAGAAAGCAGCTCAGCCAAAGCGTGGGCAGGGAAGCATGTTTCTCATTTTAAAGATTTATTTACTTGAAGAGAAACAGAAAGGCAGAGACAAAGAGATCTTCCACCTGCTGGTTCACTCCCCAAATGACTGCAAAGACTGGAGCTGGGCCCTTCCAAAGCTAGGAGCCAGGAGCTTCTAGGTCTCCCATGCGGGTGCAGGGACCCAAGGACTTGGGCAATCTTCCACTGCTCTCCCTGGCCACATAGATCTGGATTGGAAGTGGAGCAGTCGGGATCCAAACCGGTGCCCATATGGGATGCCGGCACTGCAGGCGGTGGCTTTACCTGCTATACCACAGTGCTGGCCCCAGGGAAACGTGTTTCTGGAGAGTGTGGACTGTGCATGAGATGAAGCTGGAAGCTCAGTGTTAGAAGCTGTTAAGGATAAACCACCCCACCCCCACCTCAGTGCCTTAACACAATGACGGGTTATCCCCGGCACACATAAATTTCCAGGCTTCTTCCATCTTGGAACTCTGCCGTTTTCAACTCGGGCTTCCAAGTCTACAGAAGAGTAGACAGTTGGGACATCTTCACAGACAGGGTATGCAAGCTGTTCCCCTCAGCTCCACTCATACTCCACATGCCGGAACTCCGTCCCATGTCTCACCCGACTGGAAGGGAGGCTGGACTAGCTAGGCTGATCACCAACAAGAGTGAGCAGGCATTGTAGCTGGCTAGCGATTCTCTGGGGTAGCTTTTTGTTTTGATACATTGCCAAACTTAGAAGTTGCAAAAATAGTGTAAGGGACGCCTGTGTATCTTTTGTCCAGATTTACTGATTGTTCATTCACATGTTGTCTCACTTGCTTCTCTCTATACCTCAGAAAGTGCCTGGAAAAAACACAGAATTAAAAGAGAAGTTTACTTAGTGTAAAAGTGTTGAAATCCATGCATCATTTTTTCACAACACGGATTTCCCATGGACTTTACAAAGATCCCTCATATGCATGGGTTTCAAAATGCTTGAGCCAAAAATCAATTATCTTTTAATTTCATTGTTGTGAATTTGAAATACTTTCTCATACACGTTTACATATGCATATGCAATATATATATATACACACATATATTTTTCTGAGTGATTTGAAAGGGAGTTCAAACTGCATCCCTTAATCCCTAAATACTTTGCTGTATATTACCAAGAACAATACTTCTGTATTTTCCAATACAGCAGGCTTCTTAGTTTCTCTGTGCCTCATTCACTTCATCAAGAAAATGAGGATAATGCTGCCATTTGCCTCTGGGGACTGCTGTGAGGAACACGCAGAGTGAGGACCAGGAATCTGGGAGTGGCGCTGGTGGTGATGGCTGTGGGGTTCTTCTGCCCGTTGCAGGCATCTGCGATGGAGACCCAGCCAATGACCTCACCCTGCAGGACGGCTCCGTGGTGGGGGAGGCGGAGGACCCTGCGCCCTTTCTGGAGAGCTGGCAGGTGCCCAGCTCTCTGACCTCCGTGGGCCAGACTCGATTCCGCCCAGACAGCTGTGCCACGGCTGACTGCTCTCCCTGCCTTCGCATGGTGTCCAATCGCACCTTCAGTGCCTGCCACCACTTTGTACGTGCCAGAGGGAGATGCCCAGGCTGGGGGGGGGGGGTGCAGAGCTACCGACAGAGGCTCAGGATAGCAGGACTGGGAGGAGCTGGGCCTGGGGTGGGGGTGCCAGAGTAGGCAGCACTGCCTGATGCACACGCCCAGGTCTCCCCGGAGTCCTTCTGTGAGCTGTGGATCCGGGACACGAAGTACGTGCAGCAGCCCTGTGTGGCACTGACCGTGTACGTGGCTATGTGCCACAAGTTCCACGTGTGCATTGAGTGGCGGCGCTCCGACTACTGCCGTGAGTGGGGGATGCGGGGGTCTCCTCCACTGCTGCTATCGTCCTATCTCTTGTTAGGAAGTAAAAGGCTCCAGATCCAAGTTCAAGTATTGGCTTTCCCAGGTTTAATCATTCACCTGTCTATTCATGTTAACTAAAAGTTTATAAATATGTATAGTATATGTAAAATACATAAATATTTTATATTAACAAATTTATTATCTATATTAAGTTAATGAATACTTATTTTAATTTGGCATTTAAGTTCATGGGGTCTCTTAGTAAAATGGGGACAGCTCCCTTGTAGAACGGTCTTGAAGATGACGGGAGACATGGCACACGTGCCCACCATGTTGGCCAGTAAACATTAGTTCCTTCCACTTAACTCTTTGTGATAGAAAGAGACAGAGACAGATCTTGCATCTGCTTGTTCACTCCCAAATACCAACCATAATCCGAGTGAACCAGGCTGAAGTCAGGAGCCGGGGACTCAACCCAGGTCCCCTACGTGGGTGGCAGGAGCCATCTGCTGCCTCCCAGGGTGCACATTAGCAGAAAGCTGCAATTGCGAGTGGAGCCAGGCTTCTGTCAGGACTCAACTTGACCCAACCCTTGGGCAAACCCATGTGGACAAGCAGCTAACAAACGGTCATGGCTGTGCTCCAGTGGAACTTGATTTGTAGAGGCCAACAGCAGCTGGGTCTGTGGAGGGGCCGCACTTTGCTGAGCGCTGCCTGCCCTAGAGGGAGCAGGTGACACCATCAAGCTGCCTGACTGGCGCTGCTGCTCTGCACCCCCCACTTCCTGCTTTTAATGGGGAGGGGGCCCCGCCTGGGGTCTGAGCGAGGCCTGGTGCCTGCTGTGCCCCTGCAGCCTTCCTGTGCCCCAGCAACTCCACCTACCAGGCGTGTGTGGCAGCCTGCGAGCCCCCTGAAACCTGCCAGGATGGGGTGCTGGGCCCGCTGGACCCGGAGCAGTGCCAGGTGCTGGGCGAGGGCTGCGTGTGCTCGGAGGGCACCCTCCTGCACCGGCGCCACGCGGCGCTCTGCGTCCCTGACGACAAGTGTGGTAGGTGACCCCCGCCCCCAGGCTGGCCTTGCCCTGGTGCCCCCTTTGCCGTCCTGCTGCCCATGGCCGACACCCAGCTGCATCCCTCCAGGTCTGCTTGGAGGGTGGTCAGTGCCCTAGGGGGAACTAGCCTGCAATGTCTGGGTCTTCCCCCTTCCTCAGTCCCCCACGCACCTCCGTGCCCTCCCCCACCGCAGCCTGCACCGACAGCACTGGGGTGCCACGGGCCTTGGGGGAGACCTGGAACAGCTCTCTCAGTGGCTGCTGCCAGCACCAGTGCCAAGCCCCAGACACCATCGTCTCAGTGGACCTGGACTGCCCCGGCCCCCGCCCTGAGAGCTGCCCACGCTTTGGGGAGGTGGCCCTGCTCATGCCCACCGAGGACCCTTGCTGCCTGGGGACTGTGTGCGGTGAGTCCCCACTGCCCTTCTCTTCTGCCGCCCTCGCCTGTAGGACAGGTGAAAGGCTCTACCCTGCCACCAACCTTCATGGTGGGAAACACAACAGCTCTGTATGCGGGATGAGCTGCGGGACAGGAGCTGAATCGTGGGAGCCCACGGGGGCGGTGCTTAAGGCATAGACAGCCTGGCTGGCTCTTCACCACCTGTAGCTTTGCGACCTCAGGCAAATCAGTTAACATCCTCTATGCTTCCCTGGATTCTCATCCTCCTGAAACATTAGGCTGTAAAGGGCACCCCCTTTCGGTGCTAGTGAGAACTGCATGAGTGAACTGGTTTAGAAAGAGCCCGGGGCTTGGCTCATCTCCATGGTCCTCAGCTCTTAGTGCACCTCTGTCCCTGTCCTGGTCCTCTGGGTGACCTTCAGAGCTTCCGGGAGTATGGGCCCTGGGTCTGGGGGGAGTAATGAGGCAAGATGGCCAGGGGGTGGGCAGCGCTGGAGCGTGGCAGGGCTGCCCTGGCCTCCAGGTGACAGGCCATGTGTCACCTGGCCAGTGTGCAACCAGACTGTGTGTGAGGGCCTGGCACCCACCTGCCGTCCTGGCCACCGACTCCTCACCCACTTCCAGGAGGACTCCTGCTGCCCTAGCTACAGCTGTGGTGAGAGGCCCCCGGTCGGGGTGGGACGTGGCCTAGGGGAGGGAGAACAGACTGTTCTGGGGACTGTTTTCTGGCTAGAGACTGGACCGAGCCAGGGTACAGGCCCAGCAGGGCCGGGCAGGTTCCGGACCCTGTGCCTAAGCTCCGTCTCCTCCAGAGTGTGACCCAGATCAGTGTGAGGCAGAGCAGGTCCCGAGCTGCCGCGAGGACCAGACCCTGATCGCGGGCCGCCTGGGGGACTCGTGCTGCACCTCTTACTTCTGCGGTAGGTTGGCCCGCCTCACACCTGCTTCCCTGGGCGGCTGGAAGGCAGGCCCAGGGGCCTTCATGGGAGGTAGCCAGTGCTCGGGCAGGATGAGGCAGTGTGGGGACCCGAGGAAGCCCACCAGGTCCTGGCTGCAGGGCAGGCCACGCGGACCATGATACACTGCTGTTACCTTGGCTCCTGTCAGCCCGGCCACCTGCGCTTCTGTTACACGGGTGACCCCCCTCTCTCCCACCAGCCTGTGGCGACTGTCCAGACCCCATCCCTGAGTGTCAGGAAGGGGAGGCGCTCACTGTGCACAGGAACACCACGGAGCTCTGCTGCCCTCTGTACCAGTGTGGTGAGTCTCCGCTGGTCACGTGGAGGGATGGGGCTCTGGGGCCCGCCCCAAAGTCCTCATTCCAGGACCCACGAGCGCTCAACAGGAAGCTCCTGGGTGGTGAGCTTTGAAAGGCGCCATAGCCAGCTGAGGCCAGGAACAGACGAGCTGGACCATGCTGTGGGAGCTGGATGGTGGGAGATGGAGGGGGCCATGGACATCCCCAAGGGCCAGAAGAGGTGTGGATTAAGGGAAAATGCTTAGGTCCCTACCATACCCCCAGCACTGATAAAATCCCCCATTCTCTGATTGACCAAGGGCCCTGTGTCCGGTTCCCTTTGCCACTGTGTGACCACAGGACCTGTATCCCAGAAGGCCTTTTCTCTTGCAATGATGAACATAGGCAGGTCCTTTCTGACATTTACTTGACATAGTACCTGCATGTGTGATGGACGTTCTGGACTATGCTAACAGTACCTTGACAGAGCACCTACTATGTGTCTAGCACCTAACACAGTACGGACTGTGTTCATAGGAGCCTGGTATGCTATGTGCTATGCAGGAATATTAAGTACTGCTAGCATTACAGACTTCAAGTAACCTAGATGAAAGTGAACAAAATGGTTATATTTAAATATTAAATTTAGAAAAATTGCTTTGCATGCCGACTGCAGGAGAATGGGAGGTGACCCTCACTTGCACAGAGAAGTGTAGGTGAGGGCCCCAGTGCCCCCAGAGCAAGCCTGATTGGTTCAGTGTCAAGAACTAGCTAGAAAACCACGTGGGCTCCCCTGAGAGCTCTCCAAATGACCTGGCCACGCCTCGCCGGGAGCCGACTGGCAGCTCCCCTTGAGGTGCCAAAGGGCACCTATCAGTGTTGAAAAGCTGGTCTGAGCTGAAGTTAGCTGTCCCCTCTTCTCTCCGCTTCTCCTGTCACCCCTCCTCCTCCTCCTCGAGCCTCTCTCACTCCAGGTCCTTTCCACGTTTCTCTGCCTGAGAACATGGAGTAAGTACAGGCAGAGTCAGTCAGTTACGGCTGCTTGTGTGTAAAATGGTGCTAACGAGGGTGGACGTGGGCACAGTGGTTAGCATGGCTGCTGGGGATCCCTAGCAGAGTGCCTGCGTTTGCGTGCCAGCTCTTCTTCCGACCCAGCTGCCTGCTAAGGCACACCCTGGGAGGCAGCACGGGAGACCTGGACGGGGCTCCAGACTTTGGCCTAGTCGACCTTGGCTCTTGCAGGCCCGTGGGGAGTGACCCAGTGGGTAGAAGGCTGCTGTGAAGGCTAGAGGTGGCGTATGTAAAGCACCTGGGTCAGCTGGTTTTCTGTCACTGCAGCGGAATGGCCCGAACTAGACAAGTGATAAAGAAAGCTTGTTCAGTTCGCATCTCAGGAGCAGAAGTGGCTCCATGGGGAGACTCCAGAGCCCAGCCCTGGAAGGGTTGGGGGAGCAGGGAGGTGCCCCCTCTGGAGCCAGTGGTGCATATCTGGGGATTTGTGGTCATAGGGCCTGTGAGTGATGTCACCTGCTGCCCCTCCCCCACAGTGTGTGAGAGCTTCCGCTGCCCCCAAGTGCAGTGTGGCCGGGGCACGGCCCTGGTGGAGGTGTGGAGCCCGGACCGCTGCTGCCCCTACAAGTCCTGCGGTGAGTCGCTGCTCCAGGACCCTCCTTCTGGGTGGCTCCTGGGTGTGCCAAGGACCAATAATGAAAGTCAGCGAGCTTCATACACCAGTGTTGTCTCCAACAAGGAGCTGACAGCTCTGCTTTGCCTCTGGATGTGTTGCTTCTTTTCCAGGCCTCCCGAGAATATAAACTTCATGAGGGCTGGGGATTTAGGATTTTATGTATGACTATTTCCCCAGAGCAAAGCTTAGCACATAGTCGGTGCTTAGAACTATTTGCTGCATGCATGAGTGACCCGGAGGGGCTTCATGGAGCTCTCCACCCTTGAGCTTGCCAGTGGTGCCGCCCCACAGCCGGGAACTTGGCCTGAGTTTGCTGGGGCACATTTGGGAAGTGCAGGTCTGAACAGACACCCTCGCCCTGTTTGTTCCTGGAGAGGCCGCACCTCTCGGGTAGGCTCCGAGGAGGGGGTGCAGGAAAGATGAATCCCAGCCAGGAGCGGAATCCTGTGAGTGATCCAGCTGCCTGTTCATCCTTGCTCCACATTCAGTGGGGAGCTCGGCCATCACTGCCCACCCAAGCAAGCTGCTGTCACCTCCATGCGCCCCCTACTGCCAGCTGGGGCTGCCACCGGAGGGGCTGCACCTGCAGCAAGGGGTTAGGGAGGCCCAGAGGACCTCCCCGGTCGTCCCTGCTGAGGCGGGTCCCACTCTTCTTTTTCAGAGTGTGACTGTGACACGATCCCGGTGCCCCAGTGCCATCTGGTACGGAGACCTGCCCCTCCCCGGAGGGGTGCGCAGTCCTGGGGTGCGAGTTGGAATTCTTGTCTCAAGCTCTGCCACCATCCTTTATGGAGCTCAGGCTTCAAAGACGTGCGAGGATAAGGGACCAGGAGCTGGCACGAGGGTAGCAGGGACAGTGAGAAGGGTGGTGGCGGCAGGGTAATTAAGACAGCAACTGCTGTTTACTGGGCTGTTTATGTGTAACGTCACATGTAACTGACGAACAAGGAAGGTAAGGTTGAGGCTGTGAGGCTACAGATCAGAGCCGGGACTGGAATCCAGCAAAGCTGAGTGGCTGCAGGCCAGGGCAAGGAGAAAGAAGACCTTCTGCGGCGTGGTGTTCAGTGTCCGTCACTTCCTGGATTCTGTGCGCCTCAGCCCGTCCCAGCACCCTTCCTCTCACTGTGCCCCCACCCCAGGGTGCCTCTTCTCCTGGGAACGGGTGACCACGGGGAAGCAGTGTGCCCATCGCCTGGTGGGGGGCGGGAGGACTTACACTCCCCAGTAGGGAGGCTTTGTGGGCGTGAGACTGAGCTTCCCGGGGTCCCAGGCCCCACCCCATCCCCTGCAGGGGGCAGAGTGCTGCTGAGGGAGCTGACCTGCCTGCCTCTGCCCCACCCCCCAGTGGGAGAAGTCCCAGCTGGACGAGGAGTTCATGCACAGCGAGGAGAACGTGTGTGGCTGCGCCAAGTACGAGTGCGGTGAGTGGGGCGGGGCCCCGGGTGGGCCGGCCTGCCAGGGGCGGGGCTCTTGATGACCGCTGCCGCCTTGCACGCCCTCCAGTGAAGGCCCCCGTGTGTCTGAGCCGTGAGCTGGGAGTGATGCAGCCGGGCCAGACGGTGGTGGAGCTCTCGGCAGATGGTGTGTGCCACACCTCCCGCTGCACCGACACACTTGACCCCCTCACCAGCTTCTACCAGATCAATACCACCTCTGTGCTGTGTGACGTCCACTGTGAGGCGGTAAGGCGCGGGTCAGGGGCCTGCCTGGTAGACTGGAGTCTGCCCCAGCCCCCCAGACAAGTTTAGAGAGTAGGCATCGGGGAGCCCTCTAGCGGCCAGAGTGGGAACAAGAAGAGCCGGGGGGAAGATTCCGGGCCTGATGAAGCACATCGCTAATGCACCTGCTGAATGCCTGGGCCATGCCCTATCCTGGTTTGTGCACTTGTGTTGTTGCCATTTGCTGTGCTGCTGTACGTGTGTAGTGCCCAAGACGGTGACAGGCTTCTGGTCTGTGCTACACACGTACTAGCTGAATTAACAGCTCAATTTTTCCTTTATTTTGGGTGAGAAAAATTGAGGTTTCCTTTTTCAAAAGTCCCACAGGAACCCAGACTCACAGTAAAGTCTCTCTGAACCCCAAACCTGCCCCTTAATCACTGAAGACACTGTCGTCAGCTCCAGCCGCAGGAAGGGAGCCCCAGGGCAGCTATCTCGGAAGACCTGCCCGTCTAAGACATGAGGGAGCACTCACAAGGGGCTCACGTGGAGATGAGCAGACATGGAGCGGGAAGGGTTGGGGTGGACCTGAGGCCATTTCCCTCCCCTCCCCGTGCCCTGCAGAACCAGGAGTATGAGCACCCGAGGGACCTGGCGGCCTGCTGCGGCTCCTGCAGGAACGTGTCCTGCCTCTTCACCTTCCCCAATGGCACCACATCCCTGTTCTTGGTAAGCTGCCCCTGACAGACCACCTGTCGCCCTGGGTTCCCTGGGACACAAGGACTGGGGCCTGCTGTGCTCCCAGGCCAAGGCTGGGTACAGATAAGGTCTTGAGCGTTGCTAGGCCCTGGGCTGCACCCATTGCTGGAGCTGTGACATCCATCTGGCCACACGCAACTCTGCCCCACTCTGCCCTGCAGCCTGGGGCGTCCTGGATCGCGGAGTGCACACGCCACCACTGCGGCAGCACCCCCCTGGGCGCCGTGCTCGTCCGCTCGCCCATCAGCTGCCCCCCACTCAACGAGACTGAGTGTGCCAAGGTCAGTGCCGCTCCCACCCACACCATGGCCTCAGGTCAGGGACACCGGCTGTCTCCAGGGTCGGGGAGGGTTCTGGGTGCGGATGTGGGAGGAGCAGTGCCCTGGAGCCTGTGCCTCCACTGCAACCCCACATCCATTTGTTTTTCTTTTCTGCTCCGACTACATCCTCCACCTGGACCCCCCTCAGCACACTCCGTGCACTGGCACACCCAATGCTGCTCACATGTACCACGTACATGCCCTTGTCAGTCCTGGGAGGGCTAACCCCCTCCCCTGAGACCCAGCATGGACAGCTAGCTGTGAGTGTGGCACACCTGGGGGAAAGGGCGTCCTGAGATTCACATTGGGCATTTGAAGATTTAGGGCTCGGCTCTAGGAAGCAAATGCGCACACACGATCATACACGCCCACATGTGATATCACACGTGCTCCCAGAGTCACACAAGTACGCATGTGCATTCTTACTTACAGTCCATTGTTTTATCCCTTTCACCGCAGAGGAGCAGAGCTGTGAGGGATTTTGCCTCCATTTTAGAGATGGGAAAAAGGTAATAGAGTCCAGGCCACTCACCCAAGTGGGTCAGCCTCACACCCCTCCTTCCCTGACCCTCTGAGGGGGTGGCACTACTCATGGAAGAAATGGAGGCACTGCACCACCTTTGCCCAAGTTCAATGTTTCAGCTTTGCTGGGGGCTGCTGGCAGCCATGGTGCCAGTTGTCCCAAGAAATCAGAGACTCACACCTGGCATACCCAGGGGCCCATCTGCCCCTGCTCAGCAGGGCATCACGGGAGGCACAGTCAAGACTCTGGGACTCCTTTTGCTGTTTGTTGGGATCTTGGCTCCTGGCCCAAGACAGGAGTCTCCCCAACTCCCTCCCCCTCCTCTCCTTCCAGGTTGGGGGTTCCGTGGTGCCTTCCTTGGAAGGATGCTGCAGGACATGTGAGTGAGCATGGTTGGGCGCCCAGGGCCAAGGGTGCTGACAGGGAGTAGGGTGCCATTATCAGGGGTCACAGGGCCCTGTGCCTGGCACCTAGGGTAGCAGCTCTTCAGGGGTGAGTAGATAAATGATGACCCCTCCACCTAAGGTAGATGGGGGGCACTGGCACAAGTATGCAAGTGACCAGAGGCTATGAGCACACCCTTGTCCCAATATAAGGCCTCTGCCTCTAGCTGGAGACAGAGGACATTGCATTCAGGAGGTTACTGGGTCACGCTGCTATCTCCTGCTACTCGTCACAGGAATTCTCTCTGGTGGTGTGGAGCACTGGCCATGGGTGGAGCCGGGTGCCCGGCTGAGTCAGAGAGAAAACTCGGTGCATCTGTCCTATCCCTGGCTCCTGGAGCCCTGAACACTGAGCCTCCAGCTCCACCCCCTCAATTGTGTGTGCATGTCACCTCATGCATGCCCTCCTCCTAGGGCGCTCTGACCCTGTCCTTGGTGAATTTGGCTCCAAGGAAACTGGGCTCAGGGCCATTGGCTGATCCAGGCCTACAACCTCACATTCCCTGAACATCCCACATGGCCCTGTGTGACCTGTGACCCATGTCCCTCTTCCCAGGTTCCCTAGGGACCCTGTTTCCTGTGGTCCCTGTTAGCCCTGTCTCTTCTCCATGGGTTAGTGTCCACTGCCACCCAGGTACTCCTCTCAAAGGCCCACGGCACTGGAAGTGGGCAGCTGCCTTGCTGTTTCCAACCATGCTCCTTCTGCTAGGTGGCCCAAGCTCTAGAGGTGGGGTTGGGGGAGGGCAAAGGCCACTTGGCCCACAGTGCATGCTGGGTAGCAAGCACAAACCCTGGGCTTGCATGGGAATGCTTCAGTACCTGCTCAGCTGGTGCCCATCAATGCCTGCACCGCTTTGCTCTGTTGGTCACTCAGCCATTCGTGGTCTGGGGCTCAGCGGGCCAGGGCACAGAGACAGAGGACTAAGTGGGTTAGTTTTTTAGACTTATTATTTGAAAGGCAGAGTTACAGAGAGGCAGAGAAAGGTCTTCCATCTGATTCACTCCCCAAATGGCCACAACGGCTGGAGCCGCGCCAATCCAAAGCCAAGAGTTGCTTCTGGGTCTCCCATATGGGTGCAGGGGCCCAAGCACTTGGGCCATCTTCCACTGCTTTCCCAGGCCATAGCAGAGAGCTGGATTGGAAGTAGAGTGGCTTGAACCAGTGCCCATAGGGGATGCTGGCACTGCAGGCACTGGCTTTACCCACTATGCCACAGTGCTGGCCCCAGTTGATTAGTTCTATGCAGCAGCCATCTAGCCGGTGGGAAACCTCTGTGGGGTAGCCCCAAGGCCCGGAGAAAGGAGATCACCCCATTCTTGGTGGGCAAGTTTATGCATCTGGCAAATGTTTGTCAAGTGCTACACATACCTGTGGATACTACATACAGTATAAGCAAGGCCCAAGGAGCGACAGAGAACAAGTGAAATATATAGTGTGGGGGGGTGGCACTGGTTTGATGTCAGCTGGGGGCTTGCATCAAGAACAACACCACAAAATTGTGGCTCTGTATTCAGGTGTGAAGTGAGTATTTCCACAGAGTGAGAACAGAACTCAGGAAACCGTGAAAGGGACTCGTGCAGCTCACACTTCAGCCATGTCATTACAGACATCTCGGGTAGGACAGTGCTGGCGCCCTGGGCAAAAACAACGGAGGCTTCAGAGGGGACGGGGTGGGATCAGGAAGGGCCTTGCTGGGAGATGAGCCGCACGATCAGTTGTCTGAGAGAGGTGTGGGTTAGGCCGAGGAGGCCCCATGCTCTTCATCAGCGTCCAGCACGGGACAGCTCTGCAGGGCAGCAAATCCTGGGCCCGGTGGATACACACAGAACCGAGCACACCTCTGCATGAAGCGAGCACTAGGCCCTGGGAATGCCATTCAGGAAAGGGCAGAGCCTTCATGCTAGAAGCCCTCTCGGAAAACCAAAGCCCCGAGAAGGACACAGACCCGGCCCAGGTCCTCAGCAGGGGTTAGATACGGGGGCACCGAGGCTGGGTTGGAGGGGCCGCGTGTGCCCCTCTTTCCTAGCACAGAGTGGCCCAGGGCACGCAGCTAGCCTGTCCTCTGTGGCCCTTGCTCTCACTGCTCTGTCTTTGCCTTCCCCGGTGGATTCCACCTCCTTCCAGGGCACTGGGCAGAGGCAGTCACGCATGAGCACTGACGCTAGGAGGACCCCACCACCACCACCACCACCAGCATGACTCACTGCTGCCACAGCTGCCCCGGCCCCTGTCCCCCCAGGTAAGGAGGACGGACGCTCCTGCAAGAAGGTGACCATCCGCATGACCATCCGCAAGAACGACTGCAGGAGCAACACCCCTGTGCGTGGTACCTGCGCGCTGGGGGCGAAGGTGGAGGGGGGGGGAGTGACGCCCCTGTGCGTGGTACCTGCGCGCTGGGGGTGAAGGTGGCGGGGAACGACACCCCTGTGCGTGGTACCTGCGCGCTGGGGGTGAAGGTGGCGGGGAACGACACCCCTGTGCGTGGTACCTACGCTCTAGGGGCGAAGGGGAGGAAGGAGGCGGGGAGCGACGCCCCTGTGCGTGGTACCTGCGCGCTGAGGGCGAAGGGGTGGGAGGAGTGGTGGGGGGTGCGCTGCCTCACCAGCCCGCCTTCTCCAGGTGAACCTCGTCTCGTGCGATGGGAGGTGCCCGTCTGCCAGCATCTACAACCACAACATCAACACGTACGCCCGCTTCTGCAAGTGCTGCCGAGAGGTGGGGCTGCAGCGACGCTCTGTGCAGCTCTTCTGTGCCACCAACGCCACCTGGGTGCCCTACACGGTGCAGGAGCCCACCGACTGTGCCTGCCAGTGGTCCTGAGGCCCACTGTCACCTTCCCCCCACCCCTTCTGCTTCCAGCTGGCCCAGTGTTGCACTGGTAGGGCTGCGGGCAGGCAGTTAAAGGTGGTGCAGAACTACTATGATTTGGATGGAAGGGTAGGTGGAGGCCACATCTGTCCCTCGTGGCTCCCTCACTGGGCACCCCCTTCACACCTGACAAAGTGCCACAGCTGAGGGCTCTGGAAACTACTCTCCTTGGCCTGAGAGAGCCATAGAGCCAGGGGCACCAACCTTGGCACATCTGCGACTCTGGCTAGTTCTTGATGGAGGGGGCGACAGCTTTCCTGAGAAGCTGGCCCAAGATCAAGTGCAAAGTTGGAACACAGACAGGCCCATTTTCTTGCTCTGCCCTTTTAACCAAGGACACGATGAAAAGAAAGGGTGCCCTCCCTGTACCCTCTGGCCTGTGCTGAGCTCCTCAGATGAACTTTCCTCAAGCAAAGAAGGTGGGGTGCAGGGCCGGGGTCCTCTCCTCCACGTCTGTGAGCGCAGTGCCCTTCCAGTCCTCTGCTGTCTGAGAGGTACCCGAGTACGCTGCTATTGATACTGTAATTGGATCGCAGGGGAGGCTGGCTCTTCAGTGGAGCTGTCTGACTGGGGTAGGATCAACTCCTTGGCAAGGGCTCAGTCCGCCTCTCCCAGGGCTCTGCTCTTAGCCCCTGGTTTGCAATGAGCCCTTTCTCCAAGGAAACAGTCTCTGGAGGGGCCTGAGTGGGGGTGTTGTGGCCCCACCCATTCCAGACTCTCTGCCCCATAGAACTGTGTAGCAGGAGTGTATCTAGAGGCGGAAACTGCAGGCGAGTGTGCAAAGGCCCAGTGTCCCTGAGACGGTCACAACCTTTCTCAAATACTGTGTGCTTCCTACAGCTGGAGCGCCTCCACACTCCAGTCTGCCCTGCCTCTTTGTACCACTGGATCCAAAAGGCTTGAATAGTGAGCTGTTGAGACCCCCTGAAGTGCCTGTGATGTCTGGAGCTATGTGGCCACTCTGGCGCCCCCTGGAGCTAGGGGACTATGTCAGGATGGTCCATAGCTGTCCCCACAGCCTCTTCGCTTCTGTACCTGTGTTCTGCTTCTCTGTCAATAAATCATGGGACGCCTTCAGCCTCTGAGCATCTCTGACGGTGCCGCACAAGTGTCCGCGGGAACAAGAAGTCCCTCTTCTCTGGCCCTGGAGGTCAGGACTTTGCCTGCCCAACCTAGGCCCAGGCCCATGCCCCATTCACAGCAGGCCCTCAGAGGGACTGAACTAGTCAGGGCCTGGCTCCTGAAGAAGAGGAGGAAGACTTGGGGGCCAGCGCTGTGGCATAGCGGGTAAAGCCGCCGTCTGCAGTGCCGCATCCCATATGGGCACTGGTTCAAGTCCTGGTTGCTCCACTTCCCATCCAGCTCTCTGCTGTGGCCTGGGAAAGCAGGCCTGCGCCCACATGCGAGACCTGGAGGAAGCTCCTGGCTCCTGATCAGCACAGCTCTGGCCGTTGCAGCCAGTTGGGGAGTGAACCAGCAGATGGAAGACTTCCCTCTCTCCTCCTGTGTGTAACTGACTTTCAAATAAGTAAATAAATAAATCTTTAAAAAAAAAAAAAAGACTCAGAGCTGGCATACAGATAAGGGGATGGGGAGGGTCCCTCACTGTGTGCATAGGGCACACGCTGAGAGAGGTGTCCTACGCCTTCTCAATGGCTTCATGGTAGTTTCCCTATTTTTCTCCCAGGAAGATTGCAGAGTGACCCTTCAACTTGAAATGACAATGGTTCACCCCAGGAGCAGGTAGTGCCCCTCCCTCACAGGGAGCCATGCTGAGGGCCTCAGGGTGGAGCCTACATTTTGGACACCAAGATGTGGAAGGTTAGGATTTTATTCTACACGTAAGTTTCCCCCCTCATGGTACACCTGTCTGCTAACGTAGACCCTGGGACTCTTCCAAAGGAAAACAGATTTATAGTCTGTTAAGCAGCACCCTCCCCCACCAATTTTATGTAATATTAAAGGCAGAGAGCTTCCCTCTGCTGGTTCACTCCCAAATGACCACAACAGCTGGGCTAGGCTAGGTCAAAGCTAGGAACCTGGAATTCAATCCAGGTTTCTCACGTAGGTTGCAGGGACCAACCACTTGAGCCATCATCTGCTGCCTCCCAGAGGGTATGCCAGCAGGAAACTGGATTGGAAGCAAAGATGGGACTCAAACCAAGGGTCTCCAACATGGGATACAGCCACTAATCAATAAGCAATGGATCAAAGAAGAAATTTAATGGAAATTACATATTTTAACCTGCATGTTTATGAAATAATGACCATTAAACTTGTGAGTGAAAGCAATAGAGGGGCATTCATAGCCTTAAGCACATTTCTTATTTCTTAATTTCCCATCACTACAGCCAGACATGGGGTGGGACACAGCTTCCAAACTTTCTCCACCGCTGATGATGACCTGTTGAAGTCAGTCCATCCCTTCACCATGACACACTCCCTAAGCCACATAGCAATCAATACCTTTGTTTTGAATTTTGAGCTCAATTAAAAAATGCCTTTATATCTTTAATGACATGATTTTAATCCCACTTTCTATCAAATAGCAAGATGTTTATATTAGGAAACAAGGTGGTTCCTCAGCCATTGCTCGAACCCCAGTGTTTGTGACTACACGACCTCCCTACACCGGCACTCCCATCTATGGCTGGGAAAGCAACTTGTGGATGCAGCTGTTGTGTAGACACACAGAGGGCATCAGGCCAAGTTAGCCAGCCTTGGCCTCAGCATCTTTCTGCAGTCAGTCTGGAAGGGTGGTCCAGGCTTTCAGATGCCTGTTCCCACCTCCTGTCACTGTTGACCCAGCGTTGGTAGCCAGGCCCTCCTGGATTCCAGTTGCTTCCCCCCTACCCTATTGCTCAAACGAGACCATCACTTCCAGTGAGCAAACCCCACTGCTGGAATCGCAGAGGCCTGGCTGGCTCCCTCTCACCACACTTACACTCCCACCTGGGCACCCTCTCTTGCCTGCTTCTACTGGAAGCCAACCTCCCACTCCATTTTTTTGGCCAAAACTTCCACTAGTTCCTCCCACCCTGTCCCTGCTCTCTCCTAGGGAGAGCAGTTCTGCTAGGTTAAAACACTTTAGTGAAAGATAAACAAGAGGAAAATCGCCAACCCTACTCTGTGCTGCAGGGAAGACAGGACAGGGTGAGGACTCTGAACCTCAATCTGTTGCCCAGCTGACCTCCAAAAAGCCAGTACCAGCAGTGCTTCTGTTTGGAGAAGTCAATTTAAATTAAAACATACATCTGGGGCTGGTGCCATGGCGCAAGTTAATCCTCTGCCTGCAGTGCCAGCATCCCAAATGGGCACTGGTTCTAGTCCCAGCTGCTCCTGCTCTTCCAATCCAGCTCTTTGCTATGGCCTGGGAGAGCAGTAGAAGATGGCCCAAGTGCTTGGGCACCTACACTTGCATGGGAGACCAGGAAGAAGCACCTGGCTCCTGGCTTTGGATCAGTGCAGCTCAGGTCATTGCAGCCATTTGGGGAGTGAACCAATGGAACCTTTTTTTCTTTCTGCCTCTGTAGCTCTACCTTTCAAGTAAATAATAATAAATACATCCGATAAGCCATCTGATTTCTAAGTAACTGTGATGTCTGCATAATGGCCCTTTAAAGATGCCCACCGGGGGCAGGTGTTTGGCACAGTGGTTACGATGCAGGTTGGGACACCCACATTCCCTATCAGAGTGCCTAGATTCAAGTCCTGGTTCCACTCCTGACTCCAGCTTCCTGCTAATCCAGACCCTGTAAGACAGCAGGTGATGGCTCAAATACTTGGCTCCCTGCCACCCATGTAGGAGACCCAGATTGAATTCCAGTATCTTGGCTTCAGCCTGGTCCAGCCCCAGCTGTTGCAGACACCAAGGAGTGAACCAGTGGATGGAAGTGCCACGTGTGCTCTCTCTCTCTGCCTTTCAAATAAGTGTTAAAGATGCCCACATCCAAGCCCTGGCTGGAACCAATAAATATATTACATGTCAAAGGCGGTATTGCAGATGTGATTAAATTAAGAAAATGAGATTGTGGGGTTGGCTGCCTCGGATTATGTAGGTGGACCTAATGTACTCAGAGGTCTTTATAAAAGGGAAGCAGATGGGTCAGCCAGAGAGAGGAGAGGTGGTGACAGAAGTAGGGACCAGAGTGAGGCACTCTGAACTTGGAGGTCGGGGCTCCAACAGGCAGCTTCTAGAAGCTGGAAGCCAAGGAAAGGATTCTCCCGGGAGCCTCCCGCAGGAACGCAGGCTTGAGTCCAGCGCGACAGACTTCAGACTTCTGAACTGTGAGAGAATAAACCTGCATTACTTTAAGCCACCGAGTTGGTGATAAGTTGTTACACAGCAGTAGGAAGTCAGAAGAGCGTTGAAAGGAAGAATTCACACACGAGCCAGGCGCCTGGATGCTCACTGCAGCGCTGTCCCTCACCTTAACAACGGGTACCAACAGGGAACACCTAGATAACCTAGGACAGCCACACTCGGGAATAGCTGTGGACTCTCTGTGGACTGACATGCTGGCCTCCAGAACACGGTAAACGAGGCAAGGAGATTGTGGGTTGGTTCCCACAGAATGGCGCTCCTCCTCCACGTGGGACACACACACACCTCTCTGTCAGTCTCACTGTCTCGAAGGTTTTCAGGAGCGCCCTTCCTGGCTGTCAGGGCTGGCTGGTCCAATGGCAGCTTTGGTCCTGGAATAGGCGGTGTGGCTGAGGATCCCAAGGGCTGTTGCTGTGCACAGGAGCACACACAGGGCAGTACAGACTCAAGGCTCTAGGGACATCTGCAGCATCTCCCCTGTATCCGTTTCCTCCCCTCTGAGACTCAAGGTGGAAACAAGCCCAGAGGCCACCCCCGGGGAGGTGACGAAACAGAATCCCAGGACCAGCCTGGCCTCTGCGAGAGTTGGTGGCCAAGCAGGGTGGCTGCCGGGTCTGCAGCCCCCTGTGACGTATTTGCAAACACGAGGGGGCTTGAGCCGCAGAACCATCCCATTCTCCGTGGTGCAGGCTCAAGTTCCCGCCCTGATTTTCTGGGCTTAATCCTCTTCCTGTGGAAATCAATAAGGACATTGTGATGGAATGATTCACGTTCAAGGTCAGGCCGGAGCAAATTGGAGGCGACATGCTGATTTTACTACCCTCACCAAGAGAGCAGCCAATCGGGCTCACAGAAGCCTTAACCCTTTCCATGCCACTCCTGTTAGCTCTATCAGCACCAGGCCCCACCCCTGGGCCTACCTCCCCAGGGCCTTGCACCCAATCTCCCTGAAGCCTGCACCACACGAGGTCTGGGGTCCCACATGCTTTTATGATGGTTTAGGGAAGGCAGAGGGCAAGTTCAGGAACAACTTCAAGTTGAACGTTCAATGATACAGTCTCAGGAAATCGCTCTCCTGAGTTTCGGGTCCCCTCATTCCTGCTTTCCTGGAGGAGGTAGAAGGAGGGAGGAACCAAATTCCTTGTATATTTTTTCTTGCACAGCAAGTCAGATCTTTTCTGTAGTTCAAATATGATAGCTTATTCCTCCCCTCTATTAAAAGAAAAAGGCCAAGACAGGTGTTTCTGAATATCTGGAACCTTGTGTTCAAAATCATCCAGTGCTCCTGGCTCCTCTGTCTTGAGGCTACACTGCCTGCAGCACAAGCCTCCCAGCGTGGCCATGCTCTGGTCCACCAGCCAGTGCAAGTGGTGCCCGGAAGTGCTCTGGAGTTGGTTTTCCTCAGCTCATGCTGACCACAGGTGGCCACACCCAACTGCAAGGCAGGCTGGGGGATGTAGTCCGGCTGTGTGCCTGGGAAGATGAGGAAATGGGTCCGGTGCACAGTGTCTGCTCACCAGAAGTGGAGATAAAGCCGCCAACCAGAATGAAGTGAGGCAGGACGGAAGGTCCTGGGGAAGTTTCTTTGATTGACAATGACTCAACTACAGGTCTTGGAAGGAGCCACTGGAGAAAGTAGGGCTTCGTGTGGTGGAAAACCCAGGGCCTCACTGGACCACAGCAAGCATGAGAAGGGACAGTGATGGATCCAGGCTCCACCGGCTGGGAAGACCCCACCTTAGATCTACATGACCTCCGTGTCTCTACATCCAACAGAGGAGAGTACAAGCATGTCTCTGAGCCTGAAGGAGAGGAGCCTGGACAGCAAGGAGTTAAAGGGTGCAGGGGAGCCAGGTGCCCCCAACATACTGTGGTGGTGCCAGTTAATCCCCTGCAGCAGGCAGGAGGCCTGCACAGCTGTCTCTCCCAAGCCGGGACTCCACTACCCCCGCCCTGCCCCGGCCCCTTGCCCAGAGATCCTGGCAGCCCAGGGATTGGGTGGGGGTGGTGGAGACGGGCAGACAGCATGCTGGGTAAGCGGTGCAGCCCCTGCACCCATGGAGAAGCCATTCCCAAGAGCTCTGCTACCCTCTAGGCTGCTACTTAGCCCCCACTTGCCAGGAAGACCCCACCTCCCCAAACCGGCCAACCTGTTCACGCCACACACCTCCTATTCCTGTCTCTGTACCTTTGCCTAACCTGGAATGCTGCAGAAGCCCAGCCCACAGGAGCCCTGCTTTTGGCCTCTGGTGCCCCAGGGGCCAGGGTCCTGCTGGTCTGGGACCTCCCAGGCCTGTGTCTGCGCTCTGCTTGGGGAAGCAGGCCTTGCACCCTGGCTCCAGCCCTTCTTTATTCCTCACACGACATTCACCTTCCAACAGACGAGGAAGCTAAGGCTCAGAGACGGGAGGCAACCTGCACAGCAGGAGAGTGGAGGAAGCGGGACTGGAGCCCACACTCCCGTGCTCCTTCTCAGCCAGAGAGGAGACCAGGACGGTTGCTGGGTGTCTGGGAGCTGGGGCTCAGGGCCCCTCCCTCCAGGAAGCCAGAGGGGGCAGTGGAACAAGGACTCTTGCTGCCCTTCAGCCAGTTGGCAGCTGGAGGACATGGGCCAACTCCAGTTCTCAGTGCCCCATGGCGTGGACAGGCAACAGGTTCTTCATTCCCGGTTGGCAGGAGGGTCAAATGAGATCATGCATGGGAAAAGGGCTGGACAACTGCAGAAGCCATGCCTGTGTGCAAGGCTGCCCGGCTGAGCCAAAGGGTTCCAGCTCAGCCAGGTCCAGGGCACGAGGAAGGCACCCCATACAGCCCCAGCCCACCCTCACCCAGCAGGATCCAGGCTCACAGCTAAGCCTTTGCCTCTCCTGTGCCAGACACAGCAGTGCCTTCGCCTTGGTCCCCCCTGAACCATGTCCCCACTTAGAGAGAGTGGGAGCTGAAGAGGGAGCAGGATGCTGTGGGTCAGCCTGCATGGTGGGGTCAGGCTGCCTAACAGCTGTGTGCCTGAGCACCAAGTCTCAGTTTCCTCGTTGCTAAACTGGGAACAAGGGTCTGGCCAAGTGGTGATGAGGACTTTTATAGATCAAGCCCCTGGCCTAGCGTAGGTATTCAATGAATGGTGCTATTGTTACCAGAACCTTAAAGATCTTCTTCTTCCAGCTCCATGTTGATCCTAGAGAAAGAGAGAGAGAGAAAGAGAGAGAGAGAGAGAGAGAGAGAGAGAGAGACAGTGACTCAGTCCCAGTCCCACCGCAAACTGAGCAATGGAAGAGGCAGCACCAGATCCCAAACCGCGTGCTCCCTCCACTGTCCTTGGTGGTGGTGTGTCCTCCCCGCTCTGAACACACGGCCTCTGCCATTTCCCAGGCCCACTGAGAAGCCTGTTGTCTTCTAGGGCAGGAGCCCTCCTCTCCCCCAGGTAGGACCTGAGCCTCCTGCTCCTACGTGAGCATGGCCAGGAGCTATCACGTGGGAGATGAGTGCAAGGTGTGCAGACCCAGCCAGGGAAGTGGATTCCTCAAGGGTCTCCTGGGACGGCCGAGCTGGGTGACATCAAGTCCCAGGATGCAGGGAGACAGAAGTGAGAGAGGGAAGGGTTAAAGACTCGGCAGCTGGGACAGGCAGCATGCAGACAGCCCAGCCCAGTGCTGGGAGGCCTGCACCATTCCATTCCTTTGCAGATCAGTTACATCCAGCTGTCTCCCTCCCCACTGCCAGCAGCGCCCCTTGGATTAGGCGGGAAAGGCTCCCCGGCCTGCAGCCTGCACACGGCCCGTGGGGACCCGCGCCTGCAGCCCACGCCTCCACGACAGCTGCCGAATGTCAGGCAAGAACATAGATCAGCAGGATCCTGGCAGAGGTGCCCCAAGCCCAGACCCTGCCCCCGGAGGAGAAAGGGGGTCTGTAAGGGATTTGGGAGATACAGGGAAGTGACTGCTCCCAAAAATATCTCCCCCGTCCATATGTCACTGTGCCTCAAATTCCACCATTAGACACCATAAAACTTTAGGTCTTCCAAAGACACCAGTTAAAAAGCTACCCCACGGAGTAGCAGGCACTCCGATGCACTGTTGATAGAAGGTACTGGTAAATCATACGCACGTTGCATTTTCTTTTAATTTTATAATTTAAAGTAAGTATGAAATTCCTAAAAAATATTTACCCTTTGTCTCAGCAGTCTCACTGAGCATTTTAACTTCACGGAAGTTAACTGAAGAAAATACTTTCCAATATGGAAAAAGTATGGGCTATAGTTTCAAGATTGAATAAAAAAGTTAGAAATGAAAAGACCAAATTTTAACAGCAGACAGTATCTGTCCTTATTCTGAAAACCATGAACAGTTCCACCCACGGGGCAGACACCCCCCGTGTAAAGCAGTAGACAGGGGCACAGAGTGCAGGTTAGACAGCCTGGGTTCTAATCCTGGCTCTTCACTCACAAGTTCTGCGACACTGGCAGACCACTGAACCTCTCTGAACCTTTCTCACCTGTGAAACTAGAATAGTAATTACAGTGGTTGTGAGAATTCTGTGAGGATTACAAGAGATCACGTGTGGGAAGCTTCCTTCCAATCCCACCACCACCAGAGGACCTTGATTACAGAAACCAACACCAACATGAGTGAGCAGTTTCAAGGGGCCCCCCACCACCCACCTACACAGCTGAGAAAGCACACACAGTGCCAGTTCTGATTAAACTAGAATTTACTAAATAGACTACCACCAGCCAATTGAAACTCATTGTCTATTTGAAAAGAATAGATACCCCCAAAATTGTGCCCAAGTGGAGATAGATGGCAGGCTAAATGTCTCTCAATGAAATACCATCAGCTGAAGAAACAGGAAGGACATGAACAGTACTCTAATTAACATGATGAAAGGATGACTCATGAGGATTCCATATCCATAAAATAGGAGATGTATATGTAAGAGCACAATCAGAAAACATGTATTGAGTTTGTTGCTGAATACTAAGATGCATATATGTAGGTGAAGAAATCCCTAAGACTGGGCAAAGAACACCTGGGTAACAACAAATTGAGGAATTCCTGAAGCTTACGCAGGGTTAGGAGACAAACTCCTAACATTCAAAGCAGAGAGATCTCACTGAACATTTAGGACACACCTTAGAAGTAGGACTAAACTAGCCTTTGAGCAAAAGCTACCCTTAATCTGCCCTACTAAGCTTTGAAACAAGCTTCAAATTGACCACACTGATACCCAAATAACTTTACTGCAAGACATAAAACAGAAATATTGTTTATAGGAAAAGACTTCACACATTCAGCAGTGTTAATGATGTCCAGAATTTAATAAAAGTTACTAGATAATCGAAAAAGCTGGAAAACGTTACCCATGACAAGGAGAAAAATCATTCAATAGAAACAGACCTAGAAATGACAAAATCATGACATTAGCAGAGGAAGACTTTAAAATGGCTATTATAAATATGTTCAAGAATATAGTTACATACATGAACATACTGAGCGGAGAAATGGAAGACATTTTTAAACAGAACTTATAGGGATGAACATATAAAGCTGGAAATGCACATGGGGTTAACACATGGGGTTAACAGATTTGAGAGGGCAGAAGAAAAGATGCTGATCTTAAAGACAGCAGAGAAAGGTCATTTCAAAGAGGGCTTGTGGAGCTGTGAAACCAAGAGCTCTCAATGCTGTGACTAAAGACTGATGTTCTCCATGGGATGTTGTAGTCACTCAATAGTGCTGTGTTTTCCTGTGGAGGTATAAGATTAAAAAAAAAAAAAAGACAGCAAGAGAAAGTACCAAAAATGAATTACAGAGTGAAAAAAAAAACCTGCTTTAAAACATGAACAGCACTTCACTGACCCATTAAACAATACGAAAAGATCTGTTTTAAGGCACAGAAGGACAGCAGAAAGGAGAGACTGTCCTAAGAAATAATAGCAGAATCCAGAATATATAGAGAACTTCTGAAATGCAACAACATCAACAAACAGCCCAGTTGAAAAATGAATGAGGATTTGAATAGACATTTCTCTAAAGAAGTTCTTCAAATGACCAGGAAGCCAATGAAAAGATGTTCAATACCTCTAATCGTTAGGGAAATGCAAAGCAAAAATACAATGAGATGCCACTTCACATCCTATAGGATGGTCATCATTTAAAAAAATAAGCAAACAAAAATAGAATCTAACAAGCTCTAGTGGGAATGTAAAATGGTACAGCTACCATGAAACCAAGATATGAGTTCCCCCAAAACTAGAAGTAGAATTACCATATAATCTAGTACTTTGGGGGCATGTACCTGAACTACTTGACGGCAGGAACATGAACAGGTGCTTGTACAACCATGTGTATAGTGGCATTATTCACACTGACTAAAAGGTAGGAACATCCCAACAGTCCATCAATACATGAATGATGAACAACAATATGGTAGAGACACACAAAAGAATATTACTTAGTCTTAAAAAGGAATTCTGACACATACTACCACATGGATGGCGCTTGAGGACTTTATGTGATATAAGCCAGGCACAAGGTCCAATACTACATGCTCATACTTATATGATGCACCTTGAGTAGGTAGCTTACTGATCAGCCAACGAATTGGAAGGTTATGTTCAAACACCTCAAGACCTAGAAATCTCCATAGTCTATCAATCTGTAAGAGGGTTGACTGGTGCACTCAGAACTGCAGACATGGTACTGACATATGCATAAACATAGACCAATGGAATAAAATTGAAAGCCCAGAAAAAAAGTCCTCATGTTTACAGTAACTTGATTGTTGAAGAGTGTGGTAAGAAAGGGGGGATAGAGTAGTCTTTCCAACAAACAGAGCTGAAACAACATCTGCATGAAAAGAATGAAGCTGGGCCTGTTCTTAAACTGTATTTCCAAAAAAAAATGGACTACAAATGGGCTGTAGACCTAAATGTACAAGGTAAAATTATACAACTCTTAAAAGTATACATAGGAGCAACTTTTCATGATCTTGGGTTAATTAAAACCTTTGATGTGATGTCAAAATCCCAAGTGATAAATAAATACTTCAAATTTCAAAAATTAAAGCTTTTGTGCTTCAAATAGCATTAATAAGATAAACAGAAAACTCACAGAATTGGAGAAAACATTTGTGAATCATATGTCTGATAATGGACTTGTATCCATAATATATAAATAATTCTGACAAATAGTAAATGGCAGCAAAATAACCCAGCTTAAAGAACAGGCAAAGGATCTGAATGACTATTTCTCCAATGAAGACACACAAACATCCAATAAGCATATGGAAAGAGGATTAACATCATTAGTCATTAGAGAAATGTAAATACAACTTATAGTGTGATACCACTTCACATCCACTAAGATGACTATAATTAAAAAAAATCAAAGAGTAAGTGTTGGAGAGGATGTGGAGAAATTAAAACTCTCATACACTGCTGGTGGGGATGTCAAATTATACAACTACTTTGGAAAATACCCTAGCAGTTTCTTAAAATGTTAAACATGAGACTACCAGAGGACTCAGTGATTCCATCCTAGTATACAGCAAAAATAATTGGAAATACAGTTATCCCTTGGTATCTGTGAAGAATTAGTTCCAAGACACCTTCCTCCATGTACAACCACAAATGCTCAAGACCTTTAAATAAAATGGCAAAGTATTTAGTACTCATATTTGCATGTAAACTACACATTCTCCTATATACTTTAAATTATCTCTAGAATATTTACAATATCTAATACCATAAAATTCTATGTAAATAGTTGTTATGTTGTATTGTTACGGTGTACTGCACACACATCTCCCATGTGATAGCTCCTGGCCATGTTCAAGCAGGAGCAGGAGGCTCAGGTCCTACCTGGGGGAGAGGAGGGCTCCTGCCCTAGAAGACAACAGGCTTCTCAGCGGGCCTGGGAGATGGCAGAGGCCGTGTGTTCAGAGCAGGAGAACACACCACCACCAAGGACAGTGGAGGGAGCATGAGGTTTGGGATCTGGTGCTGCCTCTTCCATTGCTCAGGAAATAGTGACAAGGAAAAAAGTATGTACGTGTTCAGTACAGACACATTTTTAAAGGAATCTTTGATCCATGGTCAGTTGAATCCACAGATGCAGAGTCTTTGGATACAGTGGGCTGACAGTGATGTCCACACAAAAAATGTTCACAGATGTTTGTAGCATCACTATATGTAATAGCTAACAGTGTAAACAAACCCAATGTCCATGGTCTGATGAATGAATAAATATAACTCCCCATAATGGAATATTATTCAGCTATAAAACTCAATGTGGTAATAAATGCTATCACATGAGTGAACCTCAAAGAATTCATGTTAAGCAAATGAAGTCAGTCACAAAAGACCACAAACTGCATGACTCCATGTATATGAACTGTCCGTGAAAAGAAAATCTATAGCAACAGAAAAGTAGGTTTGCTTACAGCTCGTGGGTGTTAAAGGAAACAGTGACTACTAACGTGTACTTCTGGGATGAATAAAATACTCAACGACTTACTGTGGGGATGTCTGCACAACTCTATCAATATAACCTCAAGAAAACATAGACTGGTATACTTTAAAGGGACAATTTGTATGCTATGGGAACTATATTTCAATAAAGCATATATATATTTTATATACTTACATGCATACAAATATGTACTGATTGTGACTGAATAAGAAAAGAACTAATATTATTCTGGCTGCATGAGACAGAATTTAAAAGCAAATTAAAGGATGAAATTTTGTATATTATGCATACAGTAACCATGAAAGAGTTAGGCCATACTAGCTTAGAAAAAAATAGATGTCAAGACAAGAGATCGTTCTGGAGACAGAGAAAAATGATAAAACAGTGAATGAATCAAGAAGGTACAACAATCCTACATGTAAGAGCATTATTCAAAAAGCCCCAAAATACTTACAGCAACATACCATACTTGAAAGAAGCAGAAAATTAAACATAGTTGAAAATGTTAATATTCATCTCAGATATTGGTAGAAAAATTAGACACAAAATCAGCAATGATATAGAGGAGTTAACACTGCCAACTTGACCTATAGACATATAGATCTTGCCACTCAATAACAGCAAAACAAACAAAACCCTCCTCAAATGTTCAATATCATTTGGGGACTATTAAATGAGTCTCAATCAGTTTTAAAGGAATTTTAGTATCCAAGTATTTTCCATGATTATTATGCAATTAAGTTAAAAAACCAGTCAAAGAAAGGAATCTCAGATGTCTGAGTATTTGAAAATCAATACACTTCTAAATAAAATAAAGAAAAATCACAAGCCAGAGTGGAAAATCTTGAGTCAACATAAACACAAAATATATTAAAAATTATGGGATGTATCTAAAGTATTTTTAGAGAAAAATGTAGTTTTAAACACATATTGAAAGGATGAAATAATCAATCATCTAAGTTGTCCACCTAAGAATGCATTAAAATGAAGAGTAAAACTAAGCAGATGTTAATAAAAATGAGAGTATAAGCCAATGAAATAGGAAAGAGAGAAAAATACATGAACCCAAAAATTTACTCTTTGAAAATACAAACAAAATAGATAAAACTTTTAGACAAACTGACCCAGAAAATGAAATAAATAAATTACTGAAAATCAAGAATAAAGGAGGGGTGCGAATTTTTGGTCCAGTTGGTAAGATGTTCACATCCCAAATCAGAGTTTGAATTTGAGCTCCAGCTCTGTTGCTGATACAGCTTCCTGTTGATGGGGACCACAGGAGGCAGCGGTTGATGCCTCAAGTACTTGGGCCTCTGCCACCTGCATGAGAGACTTGGAGATCTGGGTTTCTGGATTTGGCCTGTAGGCATCTGAGGAATGAACCAGTGCTTGGAAGCTCTCTCTCTTTAAAATATATAATAAATTTTAAAATAGTATTATAGGAGGAGACATAATACAGACTCCACAAAATTAAAAGGGGTATTTTGAATACTTGCATACTAGTCATCTTTTCTTTTCCACATTGAAATATTAAAGAGAACAGGTTTATTTAGCTCTGCAGAGGCAGAATCCCATGGTGACCCAGGAAGCAGAGAGAGCTAGGCCCCACTCAGTCTTTATAATCAACCCTCTCAAGAGAATTCCCTTTCAAAGACACGTCTCCAGTGACCAGATGACCTCCCGCTAGGCCCACCTCCTGAAAAGCGTAATTGAATTAAGCTTCTACCTTCTTTGCACCACTAACTTACAATTTCAGGAGTTTAACCATTTTATAAGTTCAAGAACCATAAGCTGCTCAAATTATAGTGACCTTCATGTCAACAAATTAAAAGTCAGATGAAGTGAAAATATTCTGACAAAGATACAAGGAACTAAAATTGATTCAAGAAAGAATAGAAAATATGAAAAAATATGTATCTCAAATTAAATAATTGAATTGATAATTAAAATCATCTCACAAAGAAAACCCCGGGCCCAGAAGAACTCATTGGTAAATTCCATCAAACTTTCAAGGAATAAATAACCCAAATACTGTACAAACTCTCATAGAAGACTGAGAAGGAGGGAACACTTCCTAACTTATTTCACAAACCTGGCATTACCCTAATAACAAAGCCAAAGACAAGGCAAGAAACAAAACAACATTCCAGTGTTTCTCATGAACATGGGCATAAAGCCTCTTATTGAAATATTTGCAAACTTGGGGCAGGCATCAGCTGCAGTGATTAGTCGCTTGCTTGGGACCCCCACATCCTGTATCGCAGTGCCTAATCCTGATTCCCATTTCCTGCTGATGTGCACCCTGGGAGGCAGCAGGTGATGGCTCAAGCATTTGGGCCCTTGAACCTGCAAGGGAGACCCAGACTGAATTCCCAAGGTATTTGGAGGATAAACAAGTAGACAAGAACAATTTTCTATCTTCATCATCATCATTTTCTACCTATATTATTTCTCTATCATCTCTCCGCCTCTCAAATAAATAAATAAAAATTAAATATATATGCATACTAAACCCTGCAACAAAAAGTGAGGATGGTATGCTATTACCAGGTGGGGCTTATCCTAATGATGCAAGGTTGATTTAACACCCCCAAATCAGGTAACATAATACACTGTATTAATAAAATGAACAGAAAATTCCACAAGATCTTCTCTATAGGCACAGAAAGAGCACTGACAAAATTCAACATTCACCCATGATTTTAAAATAAGTCTCAGGGCTGGTGCTGGGGCATAGTGGGCTAAGGCTCCACCTGCAGCGCCAACATCCCATATAGGCGTGGTTTTGTATCCTGGCTTCTCCTCTTCCAATCAAGCTCTCTGCTGTGGCCTGAGAAAGCAGGGAAGATGGCCCAAGTCCTTGGGCCCCTGCATCCACGTGGGAAGCCTGGAAGAGGCCTCTGGCTCCTGGCTTCAGACCCACCCAACTAGTGAACCATCTGCTGGTTCACTATCTCTCCCTCTGTCTGTAACTTTACCCCTCAAATAAATAAAGTCTTTAAAATAAAATAAGTCTCAAAAAAGTAAGAATAGGAGGAAACTCCATCAATCAGATAAAAGACATGCATGAAAAAGCTTACAGTTGGGGCCGGCACTGTGGCATAGTAGGCTAAACCTTCTGCCTGCAGCATTGGCATCCCATATGGGCACTAGTTCGTGTCCTGGCTGCTCCTCTTCTGATCCAGCTCTCTGCTATTAATTGGGAAAGCAGTAGAAGATGGCCCAGGTGCTTGGGCCCCTGCACTCTCATAGGAGACCCAGAAGAAGCTCCTGGCTCCTGAGCAGCCTTGCTCCAGCCGTTGCAGCCATTTGGGGAGCAAACCAGCAGATGGAAAACCTTTCTGTCTCTCCCTCTCTAACTCTACCTCTCAAATAAATAAATAAAGTCTTAAAAAAAGCTTAGAGGTAATATTATAGTTAACAACAAAAGACTGGATGCTTTTCCATTAAGATTATAATTGTGGCAGAATTTGTGGTATTATCACTTGTGAGTGGTAGTTCCAGTGTACTGAAAGTCCCCCTAACAATCAAGAACAAGAAATTAAAAGCATTGAGCAGAAAGACAAAAGTAAAACTGCCTTTACCCATAAACTACATGTTCATTTATGCAAAAAATCCTGCAAAAACAACAACAAATGAAAGCTACAAGAACCACCAAGTGAATTTAGTCAGTTTATGCAATACAAAATCAATATGCAAATAGCAATTATATTTCTATATAATAACAAGCAATCTGAGAATTAAATTACAAAAAGAATTCCTATCATGCTGGTGTAAAAAGGAATAAATACTTTGGAATACAGTTAGTAAACACTCAAGACTATAAAATAATTGCAATCGGCCAGCACCGTGGCTCAATAGGCTAATCCTCCGCCTTGCGGCACCGGCACACCAGGTTCTAGTCCCAGTCGGGGCGCCGGATTCTGTCCCGGTTGCCCCTCTTAAAGGCCAGCTCTCTGCTATGGCCCGGGAGTGCAGTGGAGGATGGCCCAAATGCTTGGGCCCTGCACCTGCATGTGAGACCAGGAAAAGCACCTGGCTCCTGCCTTCAGATCATCGCGATGCGCCGGCCGCAGCGCGCCGGCAGCAGCGGCCATTGGAGGGTGAACCAACGGCAAAAAGGAAAACCTTTCTCTCTGTCTCTCTCTCTCACACTATCCACTCTGCCTGTCAAAAAAAATAATTGCAATCATGATAGTATAAAAATGAAAAAATACTTTCAAATGCATCTATTAAGTATATAAGATACATACGCTGAAAATTACCAAGGGTTATTGAGAGAATTTAAAGAAATGAATGACTAGAGAGATAGATCTTGTTCATGGATTGGAGGACTAAATATTATTAAGCTGGAAATTTCTCCTTAATTTATCTATAAATCCACTGAAATTTTCTTCAAAATCCCAGCAAGATTGTCTGGTAGAAAGTGACAAGCTGACCCTAAAATATGTACACAAATATGAATGACCTAGAATAGCCAAGTACAAAGCTGGAGAACCTACACTGCCTTTTTGAAAACTTAATGCAAAGGTACACAATTAATTAAGACAGTGTGGTGGGCCTAAAGACACACACACAGACCAATGAACTAGAACAGAGAGCCTAAAAATACACCCACACAATATTCAATAAAAAGCTAAAACAAAAACCTGGTAAGTACATGAGCACAAATGTGAAATAACTGTTCATCAAACAAGATCTATGATGACAAATAGGCATAGGAAAGCACAAGGAACATTTTAAGGAAGACCGTTGTTTGTCAGGGAAATCCAAGTTAAAACAGTGAGATAACACTAAGCACCCTCTAGAACACCTGTTAAGGCAGACCTACTAACTTTTGCTGAGAATAAATGGAATCCTCCCATGTTGTAGGTGAAATTTTAACTAGTAGAGCCCTTTCAGAAATCAGTTTGTGAGTCTTTCAAAGAGCTAAACACGTATTTTCTATAGGACCCAGGAATTTCATCTCTAGGCAGATACACACAACTGGCACGCAAAAGTTCATAGGAGCATTATGCATCATGGCTTGAAACCAGAAACAGCACAAATGTCCATCAACAGTTAATAAGAATAGTATGCACATATAATGGATTTCTACTCAAGAATAAACAAGAAGTGAACCATGAATAGAGGCAGTAAGGGTGAACTGGAAAAACACTGTGTTAAGTGAAATGTTGCCAAACACAAAATGCTACATATTATTAGATTCTGCTTATATGTAATTTCTAGAAACACCAAAAACAGATATAAATCAATGGTTACATGGAAAGCAGAGCAGTAGTTATCTTATGTCTGGGATGAGAATAGGATGACTGCAAATAGAAAGGGAACTTTTTGAAGTAAGAGACTTGTTCTAAAATTGATTGTGGCAGGTGCAGGCGCCGTGGCGCAGTGGGTTAAGCCATGGCCTGCAATGCCAGCATCCCATAAGGGTGCCAGTTCATGTTCTTATCCTCCTCCCTGCTAATGGCCTGAGAAAGCAGGAGAAGATGGCCCAAGTGTTGGGGCCTCTGCACCCATGTGGGAGACCTGGATGAAGCTCCTGGGTCCTAGCTTTGGCCTGGTTCAGTGCTGGCCACTGAGTCCATCTAGGAGTGAACCAGAGAATGGAAGAGCTCTCTCTTCCTCTCTCTTTCAAATAAATGAGTAAAATCTTTTAAAAATATTGATGTGTCAACTATGGCAGAACTGTATAAGCTTACAATGAGTAAATGTAATATCTAAATGATACCTTAGTGAAGATGTATTTAAAAGATATTTCACTATTTAAAGCAAAAATACCAATGTTTTTGTGGTAAATTATGCAGGTAGATGTGAAATGTATAACACAATGGACAGAATGGCAGTATATTATTGTAAAGTCACACACTGTACAATCTTCCCCAGCACATATACAAGAGGCTAGCATTATATGAATGTAGACGGGCATATGCTACAAAACAGTGAAAGATGTTTATTTCAAGCCATTCTGCAGTCATTAAGAGTTAAAGTGAATACAGAACTGGTAGAGACAGTCATAAAAAAAATCCAAACAGTGGCAGAATACAAAGTAAATAAGAAAAAACAATAGTGGAACAAATATAAATAATCAAATGAGAGCTTAAAACCCACTTTTGATAATATGTTAGAAGTAGGACTTCTGGTTGAAAGTGACATAATAGGGAGAGAGCTCACTGCTCTAGTCTAGGGGAGGATAGTTTAAAAAAAAGTGGAGAGTGTGCAACCTCAAGGAAGGGTTAGGGAGAAAATGGCAGAGGAAACGCCACGCAAACTTGGGGTACACTGTGGACCTACGGAAATTTCACCTGCAACACATGAGGATTATATTTATTCTCACCAAAAGTTAGTAAGTCCATCTTATAGGTACTGTGTGGGGTGTCAATGCCCGCAGCTAAGGACCCCAGCAGCTGAGAGCCTCAGACCAGCTTTGGAGTGAGGCGAGACCAGACAGCAGCCCAAGCCACTGGCGACAAAGCTGCGGGAAGAGCCTGGCATGGGCCTGGCTTGGAGCCCTATGGGAGACAATGTACCTGCCAACCTAGAGGGAGAAAACAGGGGCACATTTCTCTCTCCCTAACTACACAGCACTGTCCTGTAACCACCAGGAGGGCAGAGTGCTCCTGACAGGGGTAGCCCTGTGTGCTGTGACCGTGAAAACCCTGTGGCTGTGTGGGAGGGCAGAGTGTGGCTGGGACATTGGGAAGCCACTGTCGTGGCTCCACATGCTCGGAGCTCCCTAATTTCCTAGTGAGGGTCATTGTTGCAGGATCCATGTTCACACCAAGGACTACACGGATCCATCCTTTATATGGTTCTTGTGGCAACGAGGATGAAAAGTGAACCCATTAGGGCTAGTGCTCAGGCTTTGGTCTCCTGTGAGGAAAGAAGGTGAGCATGAGAATATGCCAACAGAGCAACCTCCCTTCTGATTAAAAAAAAGAAGACATTTACCACGCCCAACTTAGGTGTCACCCTGGACACTCATCTCACCCTGCAGCACAGAACAGAGCTCCCTGACCACACCAAGCACATGCCTCTGGGTGTTCATGGAAACACAGAAACATGGTCATCACTATGAAAGAGGTGAAGGCAGAAAATCTCCCAGTAAAAGTACAAAGGAAATCCAAAGTAAACGATAGGAATATTTATGGAAAAACAGCAGGGCCAAGTGGTTACTTACCTATAGTCATGTTGAATGTAAATGGCCTCAACTCTGCAGTTAAAAGATACAGACTGAAGAATGGATTAAAAAACAAAATCCATCTATTTGCTGCCTACAAGAAACATATCTCACCAATATACAGGCAGACTGAAAGTGAAAGAATGGAAGAAGATAGTCCATGCCAACAGAAACCAAAAAAGGAGCTGCTGTAGCCTTCTAATACCAGACAAAATAGACTGTAACATAGAAACTGTTAAAAGAGACAAAGACAGACACTATACAGTGATCATGGGATCAGTTCAATAGGAAGATGTGACTACTGTAAACGTGTATGCACCTAATTACAAGGCACTTGGCTATTTAAAAGAAATGTTAATGGATCTAAAGAGAGACATAGATTCCAATACAACAATAACAGGGGACTTCAGTACTCCATTTTCAGCAATGGACAGATCAACCAGACAGAAAATCATCAAAGAAACAGAGGTTAATTGACATTACAGACCAAATGCACCTAATGCATATCTACAGAACTTTTCACCCTACAGATGCAAAATACATTCTTCTCAGCAGTGTAGGGAACTTTCTCTAAGATAGACTATAGGCTAGGCCATACAGCAAATTTAAGCAAACAAACAAAATCAAAAATCAAAATCAGAACATGCATCTTTTTTCTTTTTAAGATTTTTTTTTTGAAAGACAGAGTTACAGAGAGAGGCAGAGGCAGAGAGAGGTCTTCCATCTGTTGGTTCACTCCCCAAACGGCCACAACAGCCAGAGCTTAGCCAAACCAAAGACAGAAACCAGGGTCCAGGAACTTCTTCTGGGTCTCCCATGTGGATGCAGGAGCCCAAAGGCCTAAGACATCCTCTGCTGATTTCCCAGGCACATTAGTAGGGAGCAGAATTGGAAGTGGAGCAGCCAGGACTAGAACTGGTGCCAATCTGGGATGCCAGAACTGCAGCCTGGGGCTTTAACTTGCTTTGCCTCAGTGCTGGCCCCAGCATGCATCTTCTCTGACCACAATGGAATGAAGCTGGAAACCAGCAACTCAAGAATCTCTAGAACATATGCGAACACATGGGGACTGAACAACATGCTCCTGAATGAACAGTAGGTCATTGAAGACATTAAGAGAAATCATAAATTTCTGGAAACAAATGAAGATGACAATACAATATAGCAAAAATTATGGGGGGATGGTGCTGTGACGTAGTGGGTAAAACCACTGCCTGTGGTGCTGGCATCCTACATGGGGGCCGGTTCGAGTCCTGGCAGCTCCTCTTCCAATCCGGCTCTCTGCTATGACCTGGGAAATCAGTGGAAGATGGCTTCGCACCCCCACATCCTCATGGGAGAGCCAGAAGAAGCTCCTGGATCCAGATCAATCCAGCTTAGGCTGCTGCAGACATTTGGGGAGTGAACCAGCAGGTGGAAGACTGATTTTCTTTCTCTCTTTCTCTTTCTCTCTCTCTTTCTCTCTCTCTCTCTCTCTCTGCCTCTCTGTAACTCTGCCTTTCAAATAAATAAATAAATATTTTTAAAAAAACAACTTATGGGATACAGCAAAAGCATTCTTAAGAGGAAAGTTTATAGCAATTGGTACCTACATCAAGAAATTGGAAAGCCACCAAATAAATGAGTTATCAATGCATCTCAAGGATCTAGAAAAACAACAGCAAACCAAACCCAAAACTACTAGGAAAAAAGAAATAATTATTATTAGAATAAACAAAATTGAAACCAAAGAATACCACAAAGGATCAGCAAAATTAAGAGCTAGATTTTTGGAAAAAAAAAATTGACATGCCATTGGCCCAACTAAACAAAAAAAGAGGGAGAATACCCAAATCAATAAAAATAGAAATGAAAAAGGAAATGTAATGACAGAAACCACAGAAATTACGATGAAGAGCTGTAGGCCAACAAATTGGGAAACCTAAAAGAAATGGATAGATTCCTGGACACATACAACCTACCTAAATTGAACCATGAAGACATGGAAAACCCAACTAGACCAATAACCAAGATAGAAATTGAATCAGTAATAAAAACACTCCCAGCAAAGAAAAGCCCAGGATTGAATGGCTTCACCGCTGAATTCAACCAGACATTTAAAAAGAACTAACTCTAATTCTTCTCAAGCTATTCAAAACAATTGAAAGGGAGGGAATCCTCCCAAACTCCTTCTGTGAAGCCAGCATCACCTTAATCCCTAAACCTGAAAAAGATACAACAGAGAAATAAAACTACAGACTAATTTCCCTGATGAATACTGATCCAAGAATCCTCAAAAAATACTAGCCAATCAAGTCTAACAACATATCAGAAAGATCATTCACCTGGAAAAGTGGGATTTATCCCTGGTATGGAGGGATGGTTCAACACTCACAAAAACAATGTGATACATACATTAACAAACTGAAGAACAAAAACCATATAATTTTCTCAATATATGCAGAGAAAGCATATGATGAAATACAACACCCTGGGGCTAGTGCTGTGGTATAGTGAATAAAGCCACTGCCTGCAGTGCCAGCATCCCATAGGGGTGCCAGTTCGAGTTCTGGCTGCTCTCCTTCCAATCCAGCTCTCTGCTGATGGCCTGGAAAAGCAGTAGAAGATGGCCTAACCCTTGGGCTCCAGGCTCCTGGCTTCAGATTAGCCCAGCTACGGCTGTTGCAGCCATTTGGGGAGTGAACCAGCAGATGGAAGATCTCTCTGTCTCTCTTCCTCTACCTCTGTCTCTCTGTAACTCTGCCTTTCAAATAAATAAATAAATAAATCTTAAAAAAACATCCTTTCACAGCACTCTGGCCCAGAATCAGCCCTTAAGTCATTCAGATCCAGCTGAAAAGCCCATGAGAGTATTTCAGGCATGGAAAGCCAAGATTCTCTGGCAAAAAAATTTACCTAAATGAAAGATCTCTGTGAGTGAGATCCCAGTGGAAAGAACAGGTCATCAAAGAAGGGAGAAGAGAACTTCCACTTTGACTATGACCTTGTCTAAATATGATCAGAGTTGGCGAACTCAAAAGGCCTCCATAGCCTTGGCAACTCATGACAAGAGCCTAGGGTGATTACCGACTCCATAAACAAGAGTGTCAATTTGTAAAGTCAACAACAGGAGTCACTGTGCACTTACTCCTCATGTAGGATCTCTGTCCTTAATGTGCTGTACGTCGTGATTAAATGCTATAACTAGTACTCAAACAGAATTTTTCACTTTGTGTTTCTGTGTGGGTGCAAACTGTTGAAAGCTTTACTTAATACAAGCTAAATTGATCTTCTGTATATAAAGATAATTTAAAATGAATCTTGATGTGAATGGAAGGGGAGAGGGAGCAGGAGATGGGAGGGTTGCGGGTGGGAGGGAAGCTATGGGGGGGCATTATAATCCATAAGCTGTACATTGGAAATTTATATTCATTAAATAAAAGTTAAAAAAATACCCTTTCATGATGAAAACTTTAAGCAAACTGTCTATAGAAGGAACATTCCTCAATGCAATCAAGGCAACTTATGACAAACCCATCACTGGCATCCTAATGAATGGGGAAAACTGGAAGTATTCTCACTGAGATCCTGAACCAGACATGGATGCCCACTCTCCCCACTGCTATTCAATACAGTCCTGGTAATTGTAGCTGGAGCCATTAGGCAAGAAAAATAAATCAAAGGGATACAAATTGGGAAGAAAGAAGTCAAACTACCCCTACTTTCAGATGACATGATCCTATATATAGAGGATCCAAATAACTGCACTAGAAGACTGTCAGAACTCATAGAAGAATTTGGTAAAGTGGCAGGATATAAAATCAACACACAAAAATCAATAACCTTTGTATACACAGACAATGCCACAACTGAGAAAGAACTTCTAAGATCAATCCCATTCACAATAGCTACAAAAAAATGAAATACTTTGGAATAAATTTAACCAAGGATGTCAAGGATCTCTATGATGAGAATTACAAAATATTAAAGAAAGAATTATAAAAGGAAAAAAAATGGAAAAATCTTCCATGCTCATGGATTGGAAGAATCAATATCATCAAAATGTCCATACTATATATGAAAGCAATTTACAGATTCAATGAGATCCCAATCAAAATACCGAGGACATTCTTCTTAGATATAGAAAAACTGATGCTGAAGTTCATATGGAAACAAAGGAGATCCTAAGTAGCTAAAGCAATCTTATACAACAAAAACAAAGCCAGAGGTATCACAACATCAGATCTCAAGACATCCTACGGGGCAGTTATAATCAAAACATTCGGTACTGGTACAAAAATAGAGGGACAGACCAATGGAACAGAATAGATATGCCAGAAATCAACCCACATATCTACATTAACCAACTTATCTTTGATAAGGAAACTAAAATAAATCCCTGGAGCAAGGATAGTCTCTTCAAAAAATGGTGCTGGCAAAACTGTATCTCCACATGCAGAATTATTAAGCAACACCTCTACCTTACACCTTACACAAAAATCCAATCAAAATGAATTAAAGGTATAAACCTACAACTTAATATCATCAAATTATTAGAGAACATTGGGAAACTCTTTAAGACATTGGCATAGGCAGAGAGTTCTTGGAAAAGACCCCAGAGGGTCTTTGACAATGGGATATCAAATTTAGAAGCTTCTGCACTACAAAACACTCAGCAAAGTGAAGAATCGACCAATAGAATGGGGGAGATCATGTGCAAACTATGCAACTGATAAAGGATTAATAGCCAGAATATGTAAAGAGATCAAGAAACTCAACAACAAAACAACCCACCCAGTTAAGACATGGACGAAGAACTTAAACAGACATTTTTCAAGAGAAGAAATCCAAATGGCCAACAGATACATGAAAAAATGCTCAGGATCACTAGTCATTAGGGAAATGCAAATCAAAACCATAATGAGGTTTCACCTCACCCCTGTTAGAATGGCTTTCATACAGAAATCAACAAACAACAAATGCTGGCAAGGATGTGGGGAAAAGGTACCCCAACCCACTATTGGTGCTAATGCAAACTGGTACAGCCACTGTAGAAGATAGAATGGAGATACCTCAGAAATCTGAATATAGACCTACCATATGATCCAACCATCCCACTCCTGGGAATTTACCCAAGGGAAATGAAATCAGCATATGAAACAGTTATGTGTACCACCATGTTTCTTGCAGCTCAATTCACAACAGCTAAGATATGGATCCAACCCAAATGCCTGTCAGCTGAAGACTGTAAAAAGAAATTATGGGATATGTACACCATGGAATACTGCACAGCAGTATAAAAAAATGAAATCTTGTCATTTGCAACAAAATGGACCAAACTGGAAAACATAGTTAGTGAAATAAGCCAGTCCCAAAAGGACAAATACTATATATTCTCTCTGATCTGTGATAACTAATAAAGCACCTAAAAGGTAATCTTTAGAAGTGGAATTAACAACTTCGAGATGCAATGACCTTGAACAGCCCTTGTCTTGACTGTTGAGGAACAGGTTTTTTCCATATAATCTGTTGAACTCTTTACTTAGTAATTGTACGTGTATATAGTTCATTGAAAATAAACATTAGTTAAAAATAAGAACAGCAATAGGAGAGGGAGGAGGAAGAGTATGTGGGAGGGCGGGTATGGTGGAAGGAACCACTATATTCCCAAAGTTGTATTTATGAAATACATGAAGTTTGTATTCCTTAAATAAAAGGTTTCTGGGGGAAAAAGTAAATGGCAATAGGGCTGGCACTGTGGCTTAGTAGGCTAAGCTTCCTCCTGTGGCACTATCATCCCATATAGGCATTGGTTTGTGTCCCAACTGCTCCTCTTCTGATCCAGGTGTCTCATTATGGCCTGGATAGCTATAGAAAATGACCCAAATTCTTTGGCCCTTGCACCCATGTGGGAGAACCAGAGGAAGCTCCTGGCTTTGGATCAACCTAGCTCAGGCTGTTGTAGCCATTTGGGAATGAACCAGCAGATGGAAGACCTCTCTCTGTCTCCTACCTTTTTAACTCTGTCTTTCCAATAAATATAATCCTTTTTTTAAAAAAAAAAGACTGATTCATTTATTTGAGAGGCAGAGTTACAAACAGGGAGAGGGAGAGAGGGAGGGAGTAGAGGGAAGAGAGGGGGAGAGGGAGAGAGGAAGGGGGAGGATGGGAGAGGGGAAGAGGAGGAGAAGGGAAGAGAGGGAATCCTTCATCTGCTGGTTCACTCCCCGAAATGGCTGCAATAGCCAGAGCTGCACCAATCTGAAGCCAAGAGTTCCTTCTGGGTCTCCCATGTAGATGCAGGGGCCCAAGGACTTGGGCCATACTTTGCTCCTTTCCCAGGCACATCAGCAGGGAGCTGGATCAGAAGGGGGACAGCCAGGCCTTGAACTAGTGAGCATGTGGGATGTTGGCACTTAGGGCTGAGGCTTTAACTCTTAGTGCCACAGTGCCAACCTCATATGAGTCAATCTTTTTTTTTTTTTTTTGGACAGGCAGAGTGGACAGAGAGAGAGAGAGAGACAGAGAGAAAGGTCTTCCTTTTGCCATTGGTTCATCCTCCAACGGCCGCCGCGGCCAGCAAGCTGTGGCCGGCGCACTGCGCTGATCCGAAGGCAGGAGCCAGGTGCTTATCCTGGTCTCCCATGCACTTGGGCCATCCTCCACTGCACTCCCGGGCCACAGCAGAGAGCTGACCTGGAAGAGGGGCAACTGGGACAGAATCCGGCGCCCTGACCAGGACTAGAACCTGGTGTGCCGGTGCCGCAAGGTGGAGGATTAGCCTATTGAGCCATGGCGCCGGCCATATGAATCAATCTTAAAAAAAAATAGGGGCTGGCACTGTGGTGCAGCTGATTAAGCCCTGGCATCTCATATGGGCACCGGTTCGAGTCCCAGCTGCTCTATTTCCAATCCAGCTCTCTGTTATGGCCTGAGAAAGCAGTGGAAGATGGCCCAAGTCCTTGGGCCCCAGCACCCACATGGGAGACCCAGAAGAAGCTCCTGGCTCTTGGCTTCAGATTGGTGCAGCTCTGTCTAGTGTGGCCATCTGGGGAGTGAACCACTGGATGGAAGACCTCTCTCTCTGTCTCTAACATTCTGTGTAACTCTTTCAAATAAATAAAATAAATCTTAAAAAAAAAAAAAAGTAAATGGCGCAATGCAATAAAGAAATTCAATTACTGGGCCAGCACCGTGGCACAGTAGGTTAATCTTCCATCTGCAGCACCGGCATCCCATATGGGCGTTGGTTCTGGTCCTGGCTGCTCCTCTTCCGATATAGCTCTCTGCTATGGCCTGGGAGGGCAGTAGAGGATGGCCCAAGTCCTTGGGCCCCTGCACCCATGTGGGAGACCCGGAGGAAGCACCTGGTTCCTGGCTTCGGATTGGCATAGTTCTGGCTATTGCAGCCATTTGGGGAGTAAACCAACAAAAGGAAGACCTTTCTCTCTCTCTCTCACTGTCTGTAATTCTACCTTGTAAATAAATAAATAAAGTCTTTTTAAAAAATAAATTAAATTACTGCGTTTTTAAAAAATAGCCAATTATATCTGCCACAAGAAGCACAGCTTAGGGGCTGGCGTCGTGGCACAGCTATTAAAGCCTCTGCCTGCAACGCTGGCATCCCATATGGGTGATGGCTCATGTCCCAGCTGTTCCACTACCAATTCAGCTCCCTGCTAAATGCCTGGAAAAGCAGCAAAGGATGATCCAAGTGTTTGAGCTCCTGCCTCCTGCAAGGGGATCCAGCAGAAGCTCCTGACTTTGGCCTCACCCAGTGCTAGTCATTCTAACCATCTGGGGAGCGAACCAACAGATGGAATATCTCTTTGTCTCTTCCTCTCTATATATAACTCTCTTAAACAAATAAGTTTTAAAAAGAAACAAACACAGTTTAAAGATACATGTAAACTGAAAATCAAACAGGGTCTGGCATCATGGCATAGCAGGTAAAGTCGCCATCTGTGAAGCCAGCATCTCATATGGGCACCAGTTAATTCCCGGCTGCTCCACTTCCAATCTAGCTCCCTGCTAATGGCCTAAGAAAAGTGCAAAAGATGGCCCCATCCATGTGGGAGACCTGGATGAATCTTCTGGCACCTGGCTTCGGCCTGGCTCAGCTCTGACCATTGCTGCTATCTGGGGAGTGAGCAAGCAAATGGAAATTCTGTCTACCTCTCTTTCAAGCAAATCTTTTAGGTTTTTTTTTTTCAATTTTTTTTTCAAGAAAACAATAATCTGCAATACCTTAATAGCAGAGCTTCAAAATGCATTAAACAAAAAATAATTATAGTTGAAGATTTCAACATCTCTGTACTAATAATTTATAAAACAAATAGATAGAAATTCAATAAAACTATAGGCTTGAACACTATCAACCAACTGGATCTAATTTACATTCGTTGGATGTATCACTTAACAACAGAATATTCATTCTTTTCAAATGGATAGAATATTTGCAAATATAGACCATATTCTGAGCCATAAATCAAGTCCTGATAAATTTAAGAGAATATCATAATAAAAACTAGTTTTTTGGCTGGTGCTGCAGCTCACTAGGCTAATCCTCCACCTGCGGTCCTGGCACACTGGGTTCTAGTCCCAGTTGGGGCGCCGGATTCTGTCCTGGTTGCTCTTCTTCCAGTCCAGCTCTCTGCTGTGGCCTGGGAAGGCAGTGGAGGATGGCCCAAGTCCTTGGGCTCTGCACCTGCATGGGAGACCAGGAGGAAGCACCTGGCTCCTGGCTTCGGATTGGCACAGCGCTGGCCGTGGTGGCCATTTGGGGAGTGAACCAATGGAAGGAAGACCTTTCTCTCTGTCTCTCTCGCTCACTGTCTAACTCTGCCTGTCGAAAAAAAAAAATTAGTTTCTCTCACCACATGGAATTATCAATAGAAATATTTCTGGAAATCTTCTAATACCCAGGAAGAAAACCACATACTTCTGAATTACCCATGGTTCAAAGAAAAAATAGAAATTTAGAATAAGTGTAAGTTAAAACACATTTCATAATTTGTACAATACATCTAAAGCACTACTTGGAAGGAAAATTACGACACTAAAAACCTGTATTTTTAAAAGAAGAAAATTTTCAAATCAGTGATTTTACTTCCCATGCTAAAAAAAGTAGAAGGAAATAAAAATTGAATCCAACAAAAGCATAGTAAAGAATAAAATAATACTGGAGCCAATTAAATTGAAAATAGAAAAATAGAGGAAAATTAATAAAATCAAAATCTTATTTTTTGTAATCTTGAAAAAACTGCTAAACCTCTACCCTAATCCAAAACACACAAGAGATGAGTAAATTTCCAGCATTAGTCATGAATGAAGGGATATGAAAGAGATCACTGAAAGAGAACATTACTGTGAATACCTTAGTGCCCATACATTTAACAACCTAGATAAAGGAGAAAATGACACTTAGAAATAGATAAAGCAACAATTACAATTAGTGTACATCAAAACTCCTTTCTAGTAATCAATACAGAAAAAAGGCAGCAAATCTGTAAAGATACAGAAGATCTAAACACTACCAATCAAACTGACCTGACATGTAAGTAAACCTTTGACTAACAAAGCAGAATAACTCATTGTCCTCAAGTGTGCATAAACATCACCAAAAGAAAACATATTCTGGGACATTAAATAAACCTCAAGAAAGCATTTAAGCAGCTGAAATTATATATATTCTTACTAGACAGAATTAAACTAGAAATTAATAACAGAGATGTCTGGAAAATCACAAATATTTGTAGATTAAACAATGCATTTATTAATAATTATGGATTAAGAAAATATTCTAATAAAAATGAAAACACAACATACCAAAATTTGTGGTACAGTGAAGATGGATATTTTCTGCATTATTTAATATGTTTAAAAATAAGACCTTAAATTGCAAGTTTTTACCTTTGAGAACAAGAAAAATAAATTAAACCCAAAGCCAATAAAAGGGGGAAATCACAAAAATGAAAACCCAAATCAATGACATTGAAAAAGATGTTATAAAGAAAAATCAGTGAAACTCAAAGCTTCTTTTTTTGACAAGAGAAATAAAATTGACAAGCTCCTATTCAATCAGATCAAGAACAAGAGAGATGATAAAAATGATCAATATAAGGAATGAAAGAACTTCACTACAGATCCTAGGGAAACTATAGACAAATAAGATATTATTATGAAAATAAAGTATCCATAAATGTAACCACTTAAAAGAGATGCAAAACATTCTTGAAACACACATACTACCAAATATTATTCACCAAAGATGGGATAATTTGAGTAACACTGTATTTAAGAAACTCAGGACTGAACAGTATAGAACAACTCATCTCATCCTATCCTTTCACTTTCAGCCTATGTGAGTCCTTAAAGGTGAAGTGAATTCCTTCTAAGTAGCGTATCATTAGTTGGGTTCTATTTTTTAATGGTCAGTCTATGTCTTCTAATTGAAGAATTTAGTCTATTGACATTTAACATAATTATAAATAGGTAGGGTCTTACCACTGCCATTTTGGTGCCTGTTTTGTATTTTATTGTAGTTATTTTTTTTCTCCCTCTCTTACAACCTTTATTCATGGATATGTGATTTTTCTGTAATGATATACTTCAGTTCCTTGCTTATTTTTGGTAATTCTGTTATAGGTTCTTGCTATGTGGTTACCATAAAGCTTACCAAAAAACTTTTGACTTTAACAAGCTGTTTCAAAATGATAAAAACAACAATGATAACAAAAAACAGTGCAAGAGTTGGGGCCAGCTTTATGGTACAGCAGATTAAACTGTCACCTATCCCTTATGATCTACTTCTGACATATCCCCCTGCTTATGTGCCTACGGGGGCAGCAGAAGATGGACCAAGTACCTGGACCCCTACCATCTGCATGGGAGACCCAGAAGGAGTTCCAAGCTCTCTGGCTTTGGCCAGTCCCAACCCTGGCTGCTATGGCCATTTGGGGAGTGAACTAGTGGATAGAAGATCTCTATGTTTCTCTCTATCTCTTTATAACTCTCTCAAATAAATAAAATAAATCTCTTTTTTTAAAAAAATAGTGAAAGAGAGGTCGATGCTGTGGCTTAACAGGTGAAGTCACCACTTGTAGTGCCGACATCCCATTGGGTGCTGGTCCTCTTCCCATCTAGTTCTCTGCCATTGCCTTGGAAAATAATAGAGGATGGTCTCTGCACCCATGCAGTGCCTTAGAAAATAATAAAATATGGTCTCTGCATCCATGCAGGAGACCAAGAAGAAGGTCTTGGCTCCTGGCTTTGGATTGATCCAGCTCCAACTGTTACAGCCATTTTGAGAGTGAAGCAGCGAATGGAAGACCTCTCTCTCTCTCTCTGCCTCTGCCTTTCAAATAAATAAATGATCTTTAAAAAATAGTGAAAGACAAACAAAAAACAGATAAGGAATTCAAATAAGGAACTCTATATTTGTGCTCCACTCCTGATATTTTGAAGTTCTGATGTTACATTTTACCTCTTTCAATATTGCCTCTTAACATTCTAGGGTAGTGATTTTAATCTTTTAGTCTTCAGAGAAGATAGGACTTAAAATTGTGTTTACAAATAAGAGCATTCTGAACTTTACAATTACTCCTACCAGTGACTTTTCTACCTTCTGATATTTTCTTCTTCCTTGCTAATATCTCCTTTAGTTTGAAAAAAACTCCCTTTAGCATATTTCTGTATGGTGGTAATAAATCCTGTTTTTATTTGGGAACATTTATATATCTCCCTCATATCTGAAGGACAGCTTTTCTGAATATAGTATTCTTAGATGGCAATTTTTTTTCTTTGATACTGTAGAGGTCTCATCCCACTCCATCATGGCCTCTTCTTCCATCTTGGTTCTTATCTCCACAACTGACTTTTGTTTGCTCAGCCTGTGTCATGCCTCCTTTATTAGGCCTACAAAATTATTTTATATTACATACAATTGTCCAAACAGATGAGCAGTGGTGTCTCTGGAAAAAATAAATAGTTTTTTTTTCTTGCTTTATGATCCGCATGCCTTTTATTTCTCTTTTTCTTGATTTATTACACTATCTAGAATTTCCAGGATAATGTTGACCAGAAATGGTTAGAGTATTCTAGATTTGTTCTCAAATTTAGGGAGAAAGCATTCAGTCTTTCACATTAACTATGATTTTATCTATAAGTTTTTCTTAAATTCCCTTTGTCCAGGGTAGGATGTGGATATCTGTTTCTAGTTTGCTAAGACATGTTTAAATCAGGGTTGAATGTTGGGGTCATCAAATACTTTACTTGTGTGCATTGATATGACTGTGTGCTCATTTGTTAAATTCTGTTAATACGGTAGATTATACTGACATTACTTAACCATTTTTGGTATAAGTCTCATTTGGTCATAAGTACTAATTCTTCCATCAATGAACTAAATTTTAACGATAATTTCTGCAACTATATTCATGAGGAATAATGCACTGTGTTTTCTCTTTGCCCTGCTTTGCAGCTAGCACAACACTTGCCTAATAAAAATGAGTACTTCTTCCCCTTCAAACATATGGAACAATTTGTGTAGCACTGGTATTATCTTGTTCCTTTTTTCTTCTTTTTCTGCCTGTTGTTTAATACTGTCAGGATTTCATGTTAGCTACACTACTGTCTTATTATTTATGTTACTAAGGTTTGCAGCACACCCATTTATTTACATATAGTGCACGTAAAGTAACATTTTACCATTTTTCATGTATTGTAGGAGCCTTCCAAGACTATGCTTCCAATAACTCCTTCCCATCTGTTATGCTATTGTTGTTTGAGTAATTAAAGATAATTTTAATATATTCTATAATTTAACAGAATTTTTAAAATGTTATCTTCATTTACTTTTGGTATTTTCATTTAAAAACCAAAAGTCTCTCTGATATAAAACTCCTGTCTACAAAACTGTTTCTTTAAATAGTTCTGGTTTATCCTGTTGGCAATGGATTCTCCCATTTTTTTCCTGCCTAAAAATGTTTCTTTTGCTTTCATTTTTGAAAGACCTTGGAATACATGGAATAGGGGAGGGAGCTTACTGCTCTAGTCTAGGGGAAAATAGTTTTTTAAAAAAGTCGAGGGAAGGCCAGCGCCGCGGCTCACTAGGCTAATCCTCTGCCTAGCGGCGCCGGCACACCAGGTTCTAGTCCCGGTCAGGGCGCCGGATTCTGTCCCGGTTGTCCCTCTTCCAGGCCAGCTCTCTGCTGTGGCCAGAGAGTGCAGCGGAGGATGGCCCAAGTGCTTGGGCCCTGCACCCCATGGGAGACCAGGAGAAGTACCTGGCTCCTGCCATCGGATCAGCGCGATGAGCTGGCCACAGCACACCAGCCGTGGCGGCCATTGGAGGATGAACCAATGGCAAAGGAAGACCTTTCTCTCTGTCTCTCTCTCTCACTGTCCACTCTGCCTGTCAAAAAAAAAAAAAAAAAAAGTCGAGGGAGTGCCAGCTCCTGTCTGTGTGTCCAGCAACCAGCTGATAGGAGATGACTGAGTCTAGCTGAGAGAATTGACAGGGGACTGGGACGGGATGTTGTGACTACAGGAGGATTGTGTGCTGGGACTGTAAAAACATGGTGGCCCTGCATGGAAGGGGGCAGGGTGTAGCTGGGACATTGGGCAGTCACTGTGGATGGGCCCACATGCTCAGGGCCACCTGATTCCCTGGTGAGGATCATTGCTGCAGGATCCACGTTTACACCGAGGACTGCATGGATCCTTTGAGTGGTTCTTGTGACTACATGGATGAAAACTGTACCCAGTGGAGCTGGTGCCAAGGCATTGGTCACCTTAGAGGAGAGGAGGTAAGCATGAGAATACTTCAACAGAGCAGAACAAAACACTCCTCTAATTAAAAAGAAGGGGGGGGCAGTTTTACCATACCCAACCTGGGTGTCACCTTGGACACTTCCCTCATCTTGGAGCACTGAACAGAGCTCCCTGACCACACCCAGCACATGCCTCTGGGTAGTCAATGAAAGAGTGGACACGCCACTAAACCACAGAGGCATTGTCCAAAGATAATAGTCATCATAGGGAAAAAGGCCCAACAATATCACCACAAATGCCTAAAAATAAAAACAGCAATTCAAGAAACAAGAATAAGGAAGGGGCTGGCACTGCAGCATAGTGGGTAAGGCCACCACCTGCAGTGCCAGCAACCCATGTGGGCACCAGTTCGAGTTCCAGCTGCTCCACCTCTGATCAAGCTCTCTGCTATGGCTTGGGAAAGCAGTAGAGGATGGCTCAAGTCCTTGGGCCCCCACACACACATAGGAGACCCGGAAGAAGCTCCTGGGTTCTGCCTTCAGATTGGCCCAGCTCCAGCTGTTGCAGCCAATTGTGGAGTGAACCAGCAGATGGAAGACCTCTCTCTCTCTCTCTCTCTCTCTCTCTCTCTCCTCTCCCTCTCCCTCTCCTTCTCTTTCTGTGCAACTCTGACTTTAAATAAATCTTTAAAAAAATAAGGACGACAACATGACACCCCTAAAAGAACATTTCAATACTAGAATATGAAGATGAAGAGACTGATGAAATTCCAGAAACAGAATTCAAAAAATCAGTCATAGGATTACTCAGAAATAACCAGAAGCAAATTCATAAACTAAAGAAATCCATATATGACATGAATAATGTTGTCCCGTGGAATTCAGATTTTAAAGAGGAATCAAAACAAAATATTGGAAATGAAGATTCAATAAAACAATAAAAATACAGGGAAAAGCCTTAAGAACAGACTCAAGGAGGTAGAAGAAAGAATATCTGAGTTAGATACAAAATGCTGAAAATTTTACAGTCAGACCAAAAAAAAAAGAAGAAGAAATTAAAAAACTAAAAAACAGTGTAGAGTTATGGGATATTATGAAATGACACAACATGTGGGTCATTTTCTGAAGGTGCAGAAAGAGAATTGGAGGGCCAGCGCTGTGGCTTAGCTGGTAGAACCACTGCCTGCAGTGCTGGCATCCCACATGAGTGCTGCTTCAAGTTCCAGAAGTTCCACTTCCGATCCAGCTCTCTGCTATGCCCTGGGAAAGAAGTGGATGAGGGGACCCTCATCCATGTGGGAGGACTCTGCCTCTCAAATAAATAAATAAATAAATATTTTTTAAAGAGAGAGAGTGGATTAGAAGGACTTTTTAGTAAAATAATTACAGAAAACTTCCCTAATTTGCAGAAAGAAAGGGATGTCCATAGAACATAGAACTCCTAGCAGACATGACCAGAGAAGATCTTCACCAAACACATTGTAGTCAAACTCTCCTCAGTAAAACATACAGAAAAGATTCTAAAAAGTACATGAGAGAAAAACCAGATTACTTTCAGAGGATCTCCAATTCGACTCACAGCTGACTTCTCATCAGAAACCCTAGGCTAGGATAGAATGGCGAGAAAGCTTCCAAGTCTTCAGAGAAAAAACCTGCCAACCAGAATAATGCACCCTGCAAAGCTCTCACCTATGAATGAAGGTAAAATAAAGACCTTGCATATGGGGCCGGCACCATGGCTCACTTGGTTAATCCTCTGCCTGCAGTGCCACCATCCCATATGGGCGCTGGGTTCTAGTCCCGGTTGTTCCTCTTCCAGTCCAGCTCTCTGCTGTGGCCCGGGATGGCAGTAGAGGATGGCCCAAGTGCTCGGGCCCCTGAACCCGCATGGGAGACCAGGAAGAAGCTCCTGGCTCCTGGCTTCGGATTGGCGCAGCACTGACCGTGGTGAACCAATTTGAGGGGTGAACCAATGGAAGGAAGACCTTTCTGTCTGTCTCTCTCTCTCACTGTCTAACTCTGTCAAATAAATTTTAAAAAGTCATTAAAAAAAGACCTTGCATAACAAACAAATTGAAAGAATTTGTCACTATTCGTCAGCCTTACAAAAAATGCTTAAGGAAGTGCTACACACAGAAACATGGTCATCACTATGAAAGTAGTAGAAGGCAGAAAGTATCCCAGTAAAAGTACAAAGAAAATCTGAAATAAACAATAGGAATATTTATGAAAAAAAATGGCAGGGTTAATTCCTGGCTTATTAATAGTTACCTTGAATGTAAATGGCCTCAATTATCCAATTAAAAGATGCAGACTGGCTGAATGGATTAAACTACAAAACCCATCTATTTGCTCCATCTATTTGCTGCCTACAAGAAACACATCTCACCAACAAAGATGCATGCAGACTGAAAGTGAAAGGATGGAAAAAGATAAACCATGCCAACAGAAACCAAAAAGAGCTGCTGTAGCCATCCTAATATCAGACAAAATAGATTTTAACACAAAAAACTGTTAAAAGAAACAAAGAAGGGCACTATGTAATTATTAAGGGATCAATGTGTGCACCTAATTACAGGGCACCTGGCTATTTAAAAGGGAGATGATATGAGTATGTGTGTGTGTATGTATGTATGTATATGTGTGTGTGTGTGTGTGTGTATATATATATATATATATATATATATATGGAAACCAAAAGACTCCACTAGAAGACTACTGGAACTCATAAAAGAGTTTGGTAAAATAGCAGGATATAAAATCAACAAACAAACAAACAAACAAAACAGCTTTTCAACTAACAGAATGGGAAAAAATATTTGCAAATTATGCAACTGATAAAGAATAACCAGAATCTACAAAGACATCAAGAAACTCCACAACAACAAAACAAACAACCCACTTAAGAGATGGGACATGGACCTAAATAGACATTTTTTAAAAAAGGAAATCCAAACAGCCAACAGACACATGGAAAAATGTTCAGCATCACTAGCCTTCAGGGAAATGCAAAACAAAAACACAATGAGGTTTCTCCTCACCCCAGTTAGAATGGCTTACATACAGAAATCAACCAACAATAGTTGCTGGTAAGGATGTGGGGAAAAACACATGCTAATCCACTGTTGGGGGGAATGCAAACTGGTAAAGCCACTATGGAAGATAGTTTGGAGATTCCTCAGAAACCTGAATATAGCCCTACCACATGATCCAGCTATCCCATTCCTCAGAATTTACCCAAGGGAAATTAAATTGGCAAATATAAGATCTATCTGCACCTCAATGTTTATTGCAGCTCAATTCACAATAGCCAAGACATGGAATCAACCTAAATGCCCATCAATAGAAGACTGGATAAAGAAAGTATGGGATATGTACTCTATAGAATACTACATAATGTGGGGAGCAACTCGGACTAGACTAAGTTACTGGAATTAAGACTTATTCTGGCCGGCGCCGCGGCTCACTAGGCTAATCCTCCGCCTAGCGGCGCCGGCACACTGGGTTCTAGTCCCGGTTGGGGCGCCGGATTCTGTCCTGGTTGCCCCTCTTCCAGGCCAGCTCTCTGCTGTGGCCAGAGAGTGCAGTGGAGGATGGCCCAGGTGCTTGGGCCCTGCACCCCATGGGAGACCAGGAAAAGCACCTGGCTCCTGGCTCCTGCCATCGGATCAGCGCGGTGCGCCGGCCGCAGTGCGCCGGCCGCAGCGCGCCAGCCGCGGCGGCCATTGGAGGGGGAACCAACGGCAAAAGGAAGACCTTTCTCTCTGTCTCTCTCTCTCACTGTCCACTCTGCCTGTCAAAAAATGAAAATATTAAAAAAAAAAGACTTATTCTATGCATCTGCTCTCCCACAATATGGCGCTGGGAGAAGAGTAAACAACTTCTACACAGCTGCCTCTCGCCAATTTGACTGATGAGCTGCAGGAGCTGATCTTGCTCCTGATTGGAGGAGAGTAGCGTGCTCGGCCTGTGGGTAGCAGAGTTGGGATTGGTGGAAGAGGACTATAAAGGAGGAGAGAGACAACATGCACCAGGAACATCTGGATAACATCTGAGCAGCCCCTGAGAGAGCCGGCCGGCGGTGTGCCGCTCCCCCGCGGAAGTGGGGAAAGTGGCAGGGGGAGCCGCCCCTCCACGGAGGTGGAGGGGTCGGCAGCCAACCTGGGAAGGACCAGCAGCAAACCCGGGAAGGGCCAAGCAGACAAAAGAACAGCTCAGGGTCCTGTGTCGTTCCTCTGCGAATGGGGGAGCGACAATATAGTAGTAAAAACAATGAAATCCAGTCATTTGCAACAAAATGGAGGAATCTGGAAAACATCATGCTGAGTGAAATAAGCCAGTCCCAAAGGGACAAATATCATATGTTCTCCCTGATCTGTGACAACTAGCTGAGCACCTAAAAGGAAACCTGTAGAAGTGAAAGTGACACTGTGAGAAACAATGACTTATTCAGCCCTTGTCCTGAACTGTCAAGGAACAGCTTACTATTTTATTCTTTTTAGTATTTTCTTTTTCTACTTAATGCCATTGGTTGAACTCTTTAATTAACACACAATTATTCTTAGGTGTTTAAAGTTAACTGAAAATTGATCTCTGTTAAAAATAAGAGTGGGAATAAGAGAGGGAGGAGATGTACAGTTCAGCACATGCTCACTCAGACTTACCCCTAACGGTAGAGCTAGAAACGTGCCATGAGACTCCAAGTCCCATTAAATTGGCATATACCAATGCCATCTTACTAGTTAAAGTGATCAGTTTAAGTTAATAATTGATCATAAAGATGAGATTAAGTATCAAAGGGATCACATAAATAAGACCAGTGTCTGCTAATAACAATTGATAGAATTAAAAAGGAGAGAACAATCCAACATGGGAAGCGGAATACACAGGAGACTCAGAACGGCAAATGCCCTAAACAGCACTCTGGCCTAAGAATCAGCCATTAAGGCATTTGGATCTGGATAAAAAGCCCATGAGAGTTTTCAGCCATGGAAAGCCAAGAGACTGTGGCAAAAAAAAAAAATGACCTAAATGAAAGATCCCTGTGAGTGAGATCCCAGCAGAAAGAATGGGCCATCAAAGAAGGAGGTACCTTTCTCTGAAGGAGGAGAGAACTTCCACTTTGATTATGACCTTGTCTAAATAAGGTCAGAGTTTGTGAACTCAAGAGGCTTCCATAGCCTTGGCAGCTCATGACAAGAGCCTTGGGTGATTACTGACATCATAAATAAGAGTTGTCAACTATTTTTTATATGTTAAATCAACAACAGGAGTCACTGTATACTTACTCCCCAAGTAGGATCTCTGTCCTTAACGTGTTGTACTATGAATTAACGGTAAAAGTAGTCTTCAAACAGTACTTTATACTTTGTGTGTCTGTGTGGGTGGAAACTCTTGAAATCTTTACTTAGTATATACTAAGTTGATGTTCTGTATATAAAGATAATTGAAAATGAATCTTGATCAAGAATGGGATGGGAGAGGGAGTGGGAGATGGGATGGTTTGTGGGTGGGAGGGTGGTTATGGGGAGAAAAACCGCTATAATCCAAAAGTTATACTTTCGAAATTCATATTTATTAAATAAAAGTTTTCTTAAAAAAAAGACTTTGTATATACAAACAACACTATGGCTGAGAATGAACTTTTAAGATCAATCCCATTCACAATAGCTACAAAAAATACCTTGGACTAAATTTAACCAAGGAGGTCAAAGATCTCTATGACGAGAATTACAAAACTCTAAAGAAATAGAAGAAGAAATTTTAAAAAATGGAAAAAACTTCCATGTTAATGGATCAGAGGAATCAATATCATCCAAATGTCCATTCTTCCAAAAACAATTTAAAGATTCAATGTGATACCAATCAAAATACCAAGAACATTTTTCTCAGATCTAGAAAAAATGCTGAAATTCATTTGGAAACACATGAGACCTTGGGTAGTTAAAGCAATCTTATACAACAAAAATAAAGCCAGAGGCATCACAATTCCAAATTTCAAGACATACTACAAGGCAGTTACAATCAAAACAGCCTGGTACTGGTACAAAAACAGATGGATAGAGCAATGGAACAGATATGCCAGAAATCAATCCAACCATCCTCAACCAACTTATATTCAACCAAGTAGCTAAAACCATCCCCTGGAGCAAGGACAGTCTCTTCAACAAATGGTGCTGGGAAAACTGGATTTCCACATGCAGAAATATGAAGCAAGATCCATACCTTATACCTTATACAAAAATCCATTCAAAATGGATTAAAGACCTAAATCTACAACCCAATGCCATCAAATTATTAGAGTATTAGGGAAACCCTGCAAGACATTGGCCTAGGCACAGAGTTCCTGGAAAAGACCCCAGAGGCATAGGCAATAAAAACCAAGATTAACAAGTGGGATTACATCAAATTGAGAAGCTTCTGTACAGCAAAAGAAATAGTTAAGAAAGTAAAGAGGCAACCAACAGAATGGAAGAAATTATCTGCAACTGATAATTAATATCCAGAATATATAAAGTGATCAAAAAACTCAACAATAACAAAGCAAACTATCAAGAAGTGGGCAAAGGATTAAACAGACATTTCTCAAAAAAGGAAATCCAGCCGGCACGGCGGCTCACTAGGCTAATCCTCCGCCTAGCGGCGCCGGCACACCGGGTTCTAGTCCCGGTCGGGGCGCCGGATTCTGTCCCGGTTGCCCCTCTTCCAGGCCAGCTCTCTGCTGTGGCCAGGGAGTGCAGTGGAGGATGGCCCAGGTGCTTGGGCCCTGCACCCCATGGGAGACCAGGAAAAGCACCTGGCTCCTGGCTCCTGCCATTGGATCAGCGCGGTGCGCCGGCTGCAGCGCGCCGGCCGCGGCGGCCATTGGAGGGTGAACCAATGGCAAAGGAAGACCTTTCTCTCTGTCTCTCTCTCTCACTGTCCACTCTGCCTGTCAAAAAAAAAATTAAAAAAAAAAAAAGGAAATCCAAATGGCTACACAGATGAAAAATGCTCAGGATCACTAACGATCAGGGAAATGGAAAACAAAACCACAATGAGGTTTCTCCTCACCCCAGGTAGAATGGCTTTCATACAGAAATCAACCAACAATAGATGATGGTGAGGATGTGGGGAAAAGGTACCCTAATCCACTGTTGGTAGGAATTCAAACTGGTAAAGCCACTACAGAAGACAGTTTGGAGATTCCTCAGAAATATGAATCTAGTCCTACCATACAACCCAGCCATCCCACTCCTCGGAATTTAGCCAAAGGAAATGAAATCAGCAAATAAAAGAGTCATCTATACCTCCCTGTTTATTGCAGCTCAATTCACAATAGTCAAGACATGGACTCAACCTAAATGCCCATCAACGGAAGACTGGATAAAGAAACTATAGGATATGTACTTTATGAAATACTACACAGCAGTTAAAAAAAAAAAAAGAAAATCCGGTCATTTGCAACTAAATAGATGAATCTGGAAAACATCATACTTAGTGAAATAGGCCAGTCCCAAAGGGATAAGTACCATAAGTTCTCCCTGATCTGTGATAACTAATAGAGTATCTAAAGGGTAACCTGTAGAAGTGAAACTGACACTATGAGAAGCAATTACTTGAACAGACTGTCAAGGAACAGTTTATTATTTCATTTTTTTAATTCTTTCTTTCTCTACTTAATACTGTTGGTTGAAATCCTTACTTAACATAGAATTCATCATAGATATAATAAGTCAATTGAAAAGAGATCCCAGTTAAAAAAGTGGTTAGGGACCTGTGCAATGGCACACTTGGTTAATCTTCCGCCTGCAGCGCCAGCATTCCATATGGGTGCTGTATTCTAGTCTCGGTTGCTCCTCTTCCAGTCCAGCTCTCTGCTGTGTTCTTGGAAGGCAGTGGAGGATGGCCCAGGCGATTGGGCCCCTGCACCCGCATGGGAGACCAGGAGGAAGCACCTGGCTCCTGGCTTCGGATCAGTGCAGCACCGGCCGTAGCAGCCATTTGGGTGCCATGGCGCACTTGGTTAATCCTCCACCCGTGGCGCCGGCCATAAACACTGCTTTTGCCAACTTCCCAGTGGCAGCAACTTAGTTGCAAAGTTCCAAGTAAATTGCCAAACAAGCTGGAGATGTCTACACAGAAAGAGGATCGGTCTGATATTTTATGGCTATGATAGTCTCTCAAATTTCTTGGAGTACAATAATTACAATTCCAAGTTCTCCTTTATCAACATCACTAACTGCTTTTCTTGAGGTGTTACCTGTGCCCGTTTAGTTCAATGACTGTTTCTTGCTATTGAATCAATCCAATATAACCATATATTTTCCAGAAAATTCTTAGAATTCTATGCTATTGGTATTCCTTTCTGCTTTTCCAGATCTACTATGATTTTATTCTTAGTTTTTACATTTCTTCTGTCATTTTAATAAGATTTTGGCAGTAACATGAGTTGAACACCTAAACTTGGCAGAGTATCATAACAAGAACCAATAAATGACAACTTTAATAACCTCTAAATTGTTCATAAATAATTTCAAGTATTTGAGACAGGAAGCTATAATGTCACTTCCTTATAATAAGCTGAGATATTTTTTGATCATGAGAGATCATAATTGATCTTAGATATTGCCTTATATATTGTGCTCATTAGGGTTCACTAGAGAAACACAAAGAGAATTGACTCATGTGATTTATAAAGGCCAGGAAAGTGCACCATCTGCTACAGAATCAGGAAAGCCACTGATGTCACTCAGTTCATGTCTGAAGGCCTGAGGACCAGGGGGCTGCTGATGTAATTCCCAGAATTCAAAGTCCAAGGACCTGGAGCGCCAGTGTCTGAAGGCAGGGGGAGATGAGTGTTCCAGGTTAAGAACAGAGAACCTGCCTTTCATGCACCTTTTTACTTCAGGCAGGCCCTCAACAGACTAAATGGTGGTCATCCATATTGGTGAAGGAAGATTTTCCCCAGTCTTCTGATTCAAATATTAGGCTATTCCAAAAACACTAAATATACATATCCAGAAATAATGTATTACCAGCTATCTGAGCACCCCTTGGCCTATTCAAATTGACACATAAAATTAACCATGACAGACAATGATTTTTTTAATTAAAGAAACTTCTGCTTAGTCCTCTATCTCAGTAGTCACAGAGCATAAATTAGGGAATGTAAATAATAAGGCTTTATTAGAATGCTTATAGTACTTAGCTTAAGTCTTGTATTAAGATGAGAATTGTTGTGTTAATCTTGGAGTATAAATGAAGCTACAACCAAGGCAGACACATGAGACCAGATAAGAAATAGAGTGCCCAAGGCCTGTGCTGTGGCATAGTGGATAAAGCCTCCACCTGCAGTGCCAGCATCCCATATGGGTGCCGTTTCGAGCCCTGGCTACTCCACTTCCAATCCAGCTCACTGCTATGGCCTGGGAAATCAGTGGAAGGTGACCCAAGTCCTTGGGCCCCTGCACCCATGTGGGAGACCTGGAAGAAGCTCCTGTATCCTGGCTCAGATCGGTGTAGCTCCAGCTGTTGCATCCATCTGGGGAGTGAACCAGCAGATAGAAAACCTCTCTATAACTCTGCCTTTCAAGTGAATAAATAAATCTTTAAAATAGAGGGCCCACCCAAACTAAGCTAAGTATCTTAGAAATTAAATATAAAGTAGGGAAAAAATGTAAGACTCACAAAAATAATTCTGGTATAAAGGTTATAGTTAGTGGAACCTAAGTCAGCAAGCCATGAATGGGTAGTACCAGTCATCAACAGGTCATGAGTGAGTAGAATCATGAGCAGCAGAAGCCGAGAGTCAACAAGGACCCTAGTAAACAGAGCATATGAATAATTACATGAAAAATGACATACAAACTAGATCATGTGGTAGGTAATGGCTAACATGGAAAGATACAAGATTTCTGGTGCTGAAGAAGTTACCACATTATACCAGATTATGAATGATTCAGTACCTGAACTACTTTCAAGACACTGTGCATTTCATTAAATGGTTTTTCTTGGGTTTTCATGAGGTCTGACTACATGGATATCATTTGTGCTATAGCTGACACTGTTAGTTTCTACCCCAGCCTAGCAATCTTCCCTCTCACACACAGAGTCCTAGATTTATACACATGTCCACTTGTCCTTCTCACAGGCATGGGCTTTGGAGAAAGTTCAAATCATTCCCTCAACTTCAGAGGGCAGATCCTAGGCCAAGGGTTGGAAAACTTTTCTTTAGAGGCCTAAGTAGTAAATATTTTATCCTTTGAAGTCTAGGAGTCAACATGAAAGTTATTACGAGGGTATTTAAATAACCTTTAAAATATAGCCATTTAGGCTCTACTCCCAACCTGTGTGTATTGATGGTCCTCTCCCCCACTTAACGTGTATGATTGCTCAGGATTTCCTCCATAGACAAACTCCTCTACCTGCAAAGTTGAGAGGCCTTTCTCCCCGTCTTGGCTGGGATCAGCTTTAAACCATGTCCATCAAACAGTCCTCACAAGGGTCCAGAGACCCCACCCCCATTTCCTCTCCTCTATGAAATCCTCTCATTACCTGGTTAATACCACTCTTTAGGATCATTGGCTGTTATTCTCACCCTGTCTTTTATACTACAGTGTCTGTTTAAGTGTTCACAGGAGTTGATAATGGAATGAACCAAGGCCTTCAGCAACCTGGTGGTCAATCAAATGCTGCTACAGAGATACATTCGGCTCCCCACCCAGGAGACAGCGGCTTGAGACATTGCCCTATGCCAGTGAAGAGTACCTTGTCGCCCTATGTCAGCAGGAAGTAGCTCTAAAGACAGATCATCAGCCCTCTACCCTTCCTTGACTTTTGGAACTAATGTAACCCCCATACAACTCCTGCATTATAAAAAAAGGGGGGGAATGTTAGTAAAATGGTGCAGTCTTATTTAAGGTGTGATCTACACCCCATACACCATCCTAAGCTCTAGCCCCCGCCGCCATTGCTGGAAGCCAGGTGGTCAGATGGCCCAACCACCAGTGTCAGCCCCACCCCCATCCTAATGGGATTCGCTGCTCCTACTTCCCTGCCCATCCCCCAGCGAAGTTTTAAAAAGACCTGTTCCTCACATGGCTCTCTCTCTCCATCTCCTGACCTCTGTCTCTGTCTCTCTCTCACACTCTCCTTCTCCCTCTTTTTCCTTCTTCGCCCCTTCCCTCTAGTCTGTCAGATTTCTCCCAATAAACTCTTTCCCTCAAAAAAAAAAAAAAAAAAAGAAAGAAAAATATAGCTATTTAAAAATATAAAAACCACTCTTAGCTCACAGCTTGTAAACAAACGGCTGGTTTGGGACCAGGGACTGTAAGTTGCCACCCCCTAGTCTAAGCCATTAAGACTCTCTTTGTAACTACTATTGGTTCAGGGATGGACATGTGACTTAAAGTTGCCCAATTAGACTCAGAGAAAAACAAATTCCACAGTGAAGGAGAAACTATTTTTCCTCCTTCCTATTAAACTGAACAAAAGGAAAAAATCCTCCTTTCCAGCCTGCAGTTGTTGGACAGCTAGAAGGCAGTCATCTTAGGAAATGTAGTAAGGCAAAGCTGAGAAACAAGGAACCTGAGCCCATGGTGATATGACTAAACCACTGCATTTGGACTTCTGGTAATGTGAGTAAACAAGTACTCTTCTTATCTGATTCAGTTTAAGTTGGGTTTTCTGTAGCCATAGGCAAATCTATCTTGCACCTATGTAGTCTTCCATTACTGAATGAATCTCTTCTTGGTGCAGAAAGAGGTAGACTCACATGGGAGTCGACCTAAGAAGCCTGGCCTCCTTGACATTTACCCTTCTCTCATTCCCTAATCCTCTTAAAAACTTGTCCCTCTTCTGTGATCTGTGGAACCCAGACCTGTCATAAGGTATCTTTAGAACAACCCTGCCCATCACTGACTATGAACTCAGCTTGGCCTGTGGATCATGACAAGTGTCTTCTACCACTAGACAGCTCCATAAGTGAGGGCCTGACTGTCGGGTTCTCTGGCCCTGCCACAACTCCATGATCATTCTCCTCTTTCTGGGCTCTAGCATTCTTTTACATACAATAATTGGGCTGGACTAGATGTCTCAAAGTCTGACATTCCAGGATTCCTCTACTCTGAGATACATCATACTCAACCTATTCTGGTTGCCCCAACATACTCTTTTGCATTTTGCAATGGTCCCTTGCACTGTATAATGATTGTGCAAAAGGGAAAAAAGAACAAGTTTCCAAAGTGCTTGGCCCATGGCCCTGGAAGTCCCTGATTTCAGGCATAACAGGGCAGCTTTTGTCTAGACTTACTCCTGAAAGACCAAGATAGTTGGTCTCCTAATCTGTGGAAACACCCAAGGGAGAAGTGGAAATGGCAGGCTATGGCTTCCAGGAACATGGGACAAATAAAGGAAGGACTAGGCTGAAGGATGGCTGCTGCTGGAATATGAGGAAGAAAGGATCAGAGACCCCACGGGGCCAGAGTTGGTCACCTAAGAGATCCCTGGCCTTCCTCCTCCCCTGGACGCTCTGTTGGCCATTTCCTCCTCCCATCCCTCCCCACCAGCCAGAGAGGCATCCCCTCCCTCCCATTCTGAGCCTTGCTCCAATTTCAAAGCCTTCTCTGGCCACAGCTGGGTTGGGAAACCAAGGAAGGGAGAAAGCATAATTTTTAGTCCCGTTTTGGGGAGGGAGTGTAAAAAAGGGGGTCGGGTGGAAAGAGAAAAGAAGTGGAGCCTTTTGAAATGGAAGCCAGGCCAAGCCCATCAGAGATTAATGTAGGAAAAGCCTGCTTGTCTGATCGGGCCCAGATGGTGGGCAGACTTGCAGGGGCTGCTGACAGATCCTGATGGGCTACAGCCTGTCTCCCACTCCTTGTCCTCATCCGAGGGAAAAAGATGCAGGCCCCCCTCAGGAAACCTGAGGCTGCCCCGGGGCTGTCTCCAGACCAGGTGGGGAGCCAGAGCTCTAACCTAGCGGCTCCACACTCCAGCCGCCTGCCCAGACACACGGGTGTGCAAGCATCCACAACATGCTCACACACAGAAAGGGGAAGAGGACAGACAGGTGACCCAGGCACTCTTGCCCATGAGAAGCCTGGCTAGAGGAGAAAGATCCACAGCTGGGAAATCAGTGGGAAGGTTATGACGGCCTCAACCCCCCAGTACCATGTAACTGCTCCATCTCTTTCGAAACAAGTTCCTCACGAGCGTTGCCCCCACTCTTTGCCTCCTCTTCCTCACCCTGCACCTACCTTCTTGCCAACTGTGTTCCACTCTCCACCGATGGAAACTGCCCTGTTCTGACCACTTCAGTGCTAAATTTAATGGGCACTTCTTGGTCCCTACCTGCTTGGGCCTAGCGAGACCTTCAAATTCTCCAACTGTCCTCCCCTCCTTTCTTCCTCGCCCCAGTCCACTGCTCTCTCTTGGTGTTCACTACCACTTCCTTCTCTTCCGTCTCCTTCATGGGCTCCTCCTCCTCCTCTGTGTTTCCCTTGGTCTTCTCTCCCTTCCAAACCGGTAGGGGCTCCTCTTGGCACCATCTTCAGTTCCTTCCTCCTAACACACATTTCTTTCCCTCCAAAGGCTTGGTTCACTGACTATAGACTAAAAGGGCCCAAAGCAACATCAGCAGCTTCAATCTCTCAGAGCCCCTGATTTATCCACCCACCTGCCTCCTGGTACCTCCCCTCAGGCACCTAAAACTCAACACAGACCCAGACCACAGTCTTTATCTGACCCCAGCTTCTGCTCTTCCTGGGTTCCCCACATCAGTAGAGAACACCGTGGTCTACAGAAACCTGACACTCACCACATCCACTTCCTCTTCACCCACAGGGCCTCTCGACTCTGCCTCTCTCCCCACTCAATGACCTCAGACTCACACAGCTCTTCCATTTCTCCTGGGCAACTGCTAGCCATTCCCACCTGGTCACTGGAACTCAATTATTTCCCTTCCCTAATGCATCTTTTAAGAGCATCACCTGATCATCCTGCCATTGTTATCCTGTTGCCCCTCCCCAACTGACCACACTCGTGGGGCCAACACTGCCTACCCTGGCATCCAGGACTCTTCGCAGCTGACCCCAGTTCATTCTCCTGATTGCTGTCCTACCTCTCTGCACCTCACCACCCCCACGTACCCGGCAATCCCACTACACAGAAGTACTGCCCTCTCCATGCCTGAAATTACTTTCTAGCTTCTCATCTGGAAAACCTAAATGGCACCTCCTCTAGGAACCCTTTGTATTCCAAGAAAAATAACCTTTCTCTTCTCTAGACTTTCATGACACCTTTTACAAGTTCCCAGTGGAGCACTTTGGGGACATCGACTTCTACCTCATCCCTTATACTTCTGCTTCCTCAGCTAAATTGAGGGCAGAAATAGTGTCTGAATCATACTTGCAGAGCCACTCCTTGGCCCAAAGCAAAGAACGTAACAGGTGATTTAAAAAAAAGCGTCTGATGAATGACTAAAGGATCCCCTATCAGGGACTGTGGCTGCCTTCCTAAAACTAAGTCAATATAAGGCTCATTCCTCTGTCCCAGTCCAGAACTCTGAGGACCAGGCTGGCCGGCCTGGGGCAGAGCATAAAGCTGAGCACTTATTCCCTAGACAGGTGTTTTCCAAGCAATGCTGTGGCGAACATCTCTGTGCATGGAGATATTTCTATATTCGGGATTCTTTCCTCAGGACAAATTAAAAAAAGGACAGCAACCAGACTGCCTGGTTCTTCTGTAGGAAGCGATAGACCCTTTGGGTGGGGGAACCTTCTGGAGCTTACCACAAATTAGGGATCACTGACGTCACATCTCATTAAGTCACAGAACGTGAGCACCCAGGAGCCCTAAGGACAGGACGGGCTCAGAGAAGGAGAATAGGTGGTCCAAGGTAATCTTGATTCAGTTTAACGACTGTACTTAGCCTAAGAACCAGGGTTCCTGACTGCTCTATCTTGCTCTTACCCTGCATCCCCTGCCTACCCTGGAACTCCTGGCACTTAACAAATTCTGAAGAGAGGTGGTGAGAGGTGGTTTCAGGAATGAACAGAGCGGGGAAGAGGGGAGGGTGGGACTGGCCTCTTCCCTATCCGGGTCCCACATCAGAAGAAATCAAGATGGCCCATAGTAAGTGAATGAATATGTTATTATCAGTCCTGAAAAGAAATGAGCTACCAAGTCATAAAAAGACATGGAAGAGGCCAGTGCCGTGGCTCACTAGGCTAATCCTCCACCTTGCGGTGCCAGCACACCAGGTTCTAGTCCCAGTCGGGGTGCCAGATTCTGTCCCGGTTGCCCCTCTTCCAGGCCAGCTCTCTGCTGTGGCCAGGGAGTGCAGTGGAGGATGGCCCAAGTGTTTGGGCCCTGCACCCGCATGGGAGACCAGGAGAAGCACCTGGCTCCTGGCTTCGGATCAGTGCGATGCGCCAGCCGCAGCGCGCCAGCAGCGGCGGCCATTGGAGGGTGAACCAACGGCAAAGGAAGACCTTTCTCTCTGTCTCTCTCTCTCACTGTCCACTCTGTCAAAAAAAAAAAAAAAAAGACATGGAAGAAACTTAAATGTATATTTCTAAGGGAAAGAACCTAATCTGGAAAGGCCACATACTGTATAATTACAAAAATGTGACATTTTGGAAAAGGCAAACAATTGAGACAGTGAAAATAGCAGTGGTGGCAGAAGACTGGGGGAGGCATGAGCAGGCCGAGCACAGGGGGCTGGGCCAGCCCAAAGCCAAGGGTCAGGAGCTTCTGCCGCATCTTCCACACAGGTGCAGGGGCCCAAACACTTGGACCATCCTCCACTGCTTTCCCAGGTACATTAGCAGGGAGCTGGATTGGAAATGGAGCAGCCAGGACTAGAATTGGTGCCCACATGGGATGCCGGCACTGCAGGCAGAGGCTTAACCTTCTATGCCACAGCACTGGCTTCAAAGAGTCTGTTTTTTAAAAAGATGGAAACACCGGGAGTGGGAGAATATATTGCTGCACATACATCCAACAAAGCACTCCTATACAAACTCTTACAAATCAGGATGGAAAAGGAATAATTTTAAGTGGCAAAAGCCTTGAACAGGTACTTCTCAAAAAAAGTAAATCCAGGTTGTCAGTAAATGTGTGAAACTGTGCTTACCTTCATAATTGTCAGGGAAATGCAGATTACACCCAGCACCAATGCCACGTGATACCACTAAATGCCTCAGAGAAAGCAAAACAGCAAGACGTGGTAATGACGTGGAAACCAGGGCTCTGTGGACTGCTATATAAAATGCTATAACCATTTTGGATAACTCGTTTGCAGGATTTATCAAAGATAAATGTATACATACCCTAATACCCCACAATCCCATTTATTGGTTTATAACCATCAGAAATGCTTAGAGATAACACCAGAATGTTTATAACAGTGTAATCCATAATAGACAGAAATTGAAAACTATCAAAATGCCCACCAAAAATAGAATATGCAAATAAGCTGTGGGATATTCATGCAGTGGAATACAACCATGACAATAAAACAAATTACAGTGACAAGAATAAATCATGTTAACATAAAAGAAAAAAATACCGTCTAGTGCGATCTAAAGTCCAAAAACAAGTAAGATTTAAAAAAAAAACAAAACTGCTGTATTTATTTGAGAGTCAGAGAGGGAAAGCTGCCATTCTCTGGTTCATTCCCCAGAGCCAGCAATGACCAGAGCTGGGCCAGGACAAGTCAGCAGCAGGGAACACAATCCAGGTTTCTCACATGGCAGCAGGAATCCAATCATCTGAGTCGTCACGCACTGCGTCCCAGGGTCTACATTAGCAGGAAGTTGGAGTCGGGGGCCAGAGCTGGTTGTTGAACCCAAGTACCCTAACATGGGGCACAGGTGTTTTAACCACGAGGTTAAGTGCCCATCCCCAGGCAAAATTCTTTAGAGCGATTGGACATCTCTGTAGCCTATTGTAGTAATGGGTGAATCCATGTAGGTGATAAAATTTCATAGAATTATTCACCAAAAAAAAAAATGCATGCAAAAACTGGTGAAAGCTAAGGTATATAGCTAAGTTACTATTATTGTACCCACGAATTTCTTGGTTGATATTGTCTTATTGTTTGGTGATAGATCATTGAAGGAAGCTGGCTCAAGAGAACACAGGAACTCTCCATATTACTTTTGCAACTTTATTCCAAAGTAAACCCTTTAAAAAATTGTTAGGAGGACTCTTGGGAGAGCCCAAAGAGACAGGAGTCACTGAGAGGCTTCTAGGGTGCGGCTATGCTCTACTTCTCAGCCTGGGGGCTAAATACACAGGTGCGCTCTTATTGTGACAGTCATCAAGGTGTGCATTTATGTGCACTTTATGTATACTGAACCTCAAGAAAAAAATTTTATTTTAAGCAAGCATATGCTTACAAAGAACGTGGCACAGTGCTCAGCATACTTCGCAGAAGTGTTTCTCTGTATCTGTGGCTGGCTCCTACCTCACTCTCCTGATTACATCTCATGCTGCCCAGGTGAGCACGTTTCATCAAGGAGGCCCTTCGGGGGCCGGCGCTGTGGTGTAGTGGGTAAAGCCACCGCCTACGGTGCTGGAATCCCATATGGGCACTGATTCGAGTCCCAGCTGCTCCACTTCCAAACCAGCTCTCTGCTATGGCCTGGGAAAGCAGTAGAAGATGGCTCAAGTCCTTAGGCCCCTGAACCCGCATGGGAGACCCAGAAGAAGCTCCAGGTTCCTGGCTTCAGATCGGTGCAGCTCCAGCTGTTGCAGCCATCTGGGGAGTGAACCACTGGATGGAAGACCTCTCTCTCTGTCGCTGCCTCTCTGTAACTCTGCCTTTCAAATAATAAATAAATAAATCTTAAAAAAAAAAGAAAGAAAGAAAGAAAAAAGGCCCTTCGCCCATGAGACTCCAAGGTGGGAGTTCCAGGCATCTTTTCAGGAAATGGTAAAACCTTCCGGCAGGAAAAAGAGACCCCAAGGTGAAGTTTATCATGCCTCCTGCCAGCAGAGAGAACAATATAAAGCGCCTATTACCATAACCTGGGTTTCAACTAACCACCAATAATTTAATTGCTTTGTTGCTTAAAACAAAATAAGCTTCACGGAAAAAAATATAAAGCAAAAGTTAATAGTATAACAAACAATAATTTGTTGCTCTAAAGAACGTTTTACAAAGTACAAGGGGTATTCTCTGATTTAGCAATTCCTGGGCGGGGGGAGGGAGTGGGAGGTTCCAGCAATTTAAGCATTTTTCTTTCTTTCTTTATTTATTTATGGCAGAGAGAGAGACAGAGAGAGAAGAGGAGCGCCAGAGATTTTTCCATCTGCTGATTCACTGCCCAAATGCCCACAACAGCGAGGTCTAGGCTAGGCTGACCCCAGGAGCCTGAGACTCCATCTGCATCCCTGCCACCCAAGTAACTTGGCCACCACCTGCGGCCTTGCAGGGTGCTCAGCAGCAGGAAGCTGGAACTGGAGATAGAGCAGGACTCAAAGCCAGGCACCCCAATAAAAGGTGTGGGTATCCCAAGAGTCCCAAGGTCGCAACTGCTGTGCCCTATTTGAGTCTTTTGGCTACACCCTCAAATGGTGCTGTCTCTTCTAGTTCCAGAAAGGGTCTGTATTTTTAGTCTGGGGAAAGACCATTCAGCCAAAGTTAAAAGTGATAGAAACTGTTGAACTTAAGGGTACACTACAGAAACAGGTGCTTGGGTGGCAATATTTCATGGTAACCATCAGCAACTTTGCTTTAATTTTTTTTTTACCAGTTTGGCTTTTTAATGATTTTACACAAAGCGGCATCGATAACACTTTAGACGGTTACTTGAGAATTGTTTCCTGACCTTTGGTGTGTCTGCCACATCGGATTTTTCACCCATTTTTAGTGGAACTGGAGAAAGAAATACAAGCAAAGCCGGGAGTTGGAGTTAGCCTCTGAAATCTTGTGTCTCGATGGGCAGTTGCTGTATCAATTACAGGATGAAAAATGACAACCTATAATCCTTCCCCCTGAAGAATCCGCAGATCAGAGAAGCAGCAGACACTTCGGAGCACATGACATAAAAAGTTTTTAAGTATTATCCTTTCAACCAACAGGGTTTTACGATGTGGGAAATGTGATTTAAAACAGTTGGTTCTTATAAAGCCTTAGGACAATGACACTGTCCACTGTATAGTTTGTAACTGGATTACAGTCAGATATGCAAGAAAATACAATGTTTCTTTTATTATCCCTTCTATGTTTTTATCCTGTTCTGAAGTCTCCAAGCACACTGAAGGCAGAAGGAGGAGAAACTTCCATCCAGCTCTTCTAGTTCACAAGGCCGCTGAATAAACTCCCCCTCTAGGAGCAGTTAATCAGGCCTGCAAGGCTCTCCCCACTGACCCCTCCTCTCTTCTCCCCAGGGCTAGGGAAGCAGAGAGAGAGGACACCCCATGCGCACCCCATGGCAGGCGAGACCCTCTGGCCTCAGCCACATGGCTCCTGCCCACCCCCGGAAGGGCACAGCTCAACCTAGAGAGCCTCCAGCCTCCACCGATTGCAGAGCACTCTCGTGGTCTGTGCTCTCAGCGGGCAAATTATTCTGTGAGTGCTTTCCTACCTCGCTACTAGATTCCTGCTCCAGCTACTGACCCTCTGAGGCTCGGCCACCACCGCCCCACCCCGGACCCCCAGCCCCTTGCAATGAGATTCTTCAGGCCTCCAAACCATGGGGGAGTCTTTGTATCTCCACACCACAGCAATGCTTAGCACAATCTCCTCTGCTGGTCACAGCTGTGCAGAAGCTTCTGGATCTGTTCCACAGCACGCAAAGGTTGCTGCAGGCTATCCGTGTGGTCACAGCTCGCAGTGGATGACTGGGACAGGGAGCAGAAGCACTTGCAGTGTCTCCCTGAACCTGCTGGGAGGAGTATTCTCACTGGGGCATCTGGCGCCTTTCCCTGCCTCTGTGTCCCTGATCTCAGGTCCTCCTTTCCTAGCTGCTGGAGAGCTCTCTGCGTCTCTACATCACCTCCTCCCTTCCCCTTACCTGCTCCAGTCCCATGGCCTTAAGGCTAATGAAAATGCTGTAGAGGGCCAGCGCCGCGGCTCACTAGGCTAATCCTCCGCCTTGCAGCGCCGGCACACCGGGTTCTAGTCCCGGTTGGGGCGCCAGATTCTGTCCCAGTTGCCCCTCTTCCAGCAGCTCTCTGCTGTGGCCCGGGAAGGCAGTGGAGGATGGCCCAAGTCCTTGGGCCCTGCACCCCATGGGAGACCAGGAGAAACACCTGGCTCCTGGCTTCAGATCAGCGTGGTGCGCCGGCCACAGCGGCCACTGGAGGGTGAACCGACGGCAAAAGAAGACCTTTCTCTCTATCTCTCTCACTGTCCACTCTACCTGTCAAAGAAAGAAAGAAAATGCCATGGAGCACAAACCCAGACATTTAGAATAGGAAATTATATCGAGCGGTTTTTCTTTTTTTGAAAGGCAGAGAGACGGCGGCAAAGTGGGATCTCCTATGCCACTGGTTCACTTTCCCAATCCACACAGCATCCAGGGCTGAGTCAGGCCAAATCCAGGAGCTGAAACTCTATCTGGGTCTCCCGCAGGGGTGGCAGGGATTCAACTACGTGAGCCATCACTGCTGCCTCCTGGGGTGCACATTAGCAGGGAGCTGGAGTCAGAAGTGAAGCCAAGATGAGCCAGGCATTCAGCAATGGGATGCAGGCATCCCCAGCACGGTCTTAATGGCTATGACAAACATCCACCCCAGCAGTGATTTTTAAATTATATGTAGGGGCCGGTGCCGTGGCATAGTAGGTTAATCCTCCCCTGCAGTGCCAGCATCCCATATGGGTGCCGATTCTAGTCCAGGCTGCTCCTCTTCCTATCCAGCTCTCTGCTATGGCCTGGAAAAGCAGTAGAAGGTGGCCCCCAAGTCCTTGGCCCCCTGCACCCACATGGGAGACCCGGAAGAAACACCTGGCTCCTGGCTTCGGATCGGCCCAGCTCTGGCCATTGCGGCCATTTGGGGAGTGAACCAGTAGATGGAAGACCTCTCTCTCTGTCTCTCCCTCTCACTCTCTGTAACTCTACCTCTCAAATAAATAATAAATAAAATCTTTTTAAAAATTATGTGTGATCCCTGACACATAATCTGACCAAGTTTTCTCTATATCTTGAGCTAGCAAGCAGCTGAGTCTCACAGGGCTAGCAACCACAGCAGCATTGCTACTGATGCTCACACGAACGTTCCGATTCTGCTGGCAAAGGCTAAGCAGTGACCAACTTTCATAGACCTCCCAATATACCAGATTATGTCATTTTGTACGCACAAGCCCCACGCATAGTACAGCCTGATCCAAAGATTTCAGGTTAATGAATGCAGGAGAAACATTCTTTGACAAAATAAAGTCTGAATCCCCAAAACTCTTTTGATCAATACAGCAATTTCTTATGCCTCTCTTTGTTGAAAAAAAATTAATGTTTTTATTTTTAGAAGTACAGTGTATTAGGGTACTTTGACAAGTCTGTGGAAAACAGAATTAAAAGACAGGTGTATTTTGTGCTTACTAATTTGATAGCAAGGATGGAATGGGCTACATTAAGAATCACTGAGCTCTTGTTTCTGGGCTCCATAGGCAGAAACCTCGTGCATTTTATGCATGTAACAGTGTGAAATTTCCATCAACTTTTCGATGTTTATTTTTTATTTTCATGTACTTGAAAGGCATGGTGAAAGAGAGATGTCAGCAACAGCCAGGGCTGGGCCAGGCTAAACCAAGAGTCCAGAACTCCACCCAAGTCTCCCACATGCGTGGCAGGGTTGCAAGCACTGGAGCTATTATCTGCTGCTGTCCAGGATGCACCAGCAGGAAGCTGGACTGGAAGTGGAGCAGCTGGGACTCGAACCGGCACTGCAATAAGGGATGTGGGCCTTGCAAGTGGTGGCTTCACCTGCCGCGTCACAATACCTGCTCCCATTCCATGAACTTTTGAAAAAGTATCCTTGTATTTTGGTCTTGTACCTGCTTAACCAATTAAAGACTAGTAGGATGATAATTAAATGGTATTGTGCAACTGGCAGAAAATCATATTAAAAGAATAGTGCACTGGCCTCAGAATCAGCCCTAAAGGCACTCGGATCTGGCTGAAAAGCCCATGAGAGTATTTCTGGCATGGAAAGCCAAGACACTCTGGCAAAAAGATCTCTGTGAGCGAGATCCCAGTGGAAAGAACAGGTCTTCAAAGAGGGAGGTGCCTTTCTCTGAAGGGAGGAGAGAACCTCCACTTTGACTATGACCGTGTCTAAACAAGATAAGAGTCGGAGAACTCAAGGGGCTTCCATAGCCTTGGAAACTCATGACTGGTGCATAGGGAGATTACTGATGCCATAAACAGGAGTGTCAATTTGTAAAGTCAACAACAGGAGTCACTGTGCACTTACTCCTCATGTAGGATCTCTGTCCTTAATGTGCTGTACACTGAGGCTTAATGCTATAACGAGTACTCAAACAATATATTTCACTTTGTGTTTCTATGGGGGTGCAAACGATTGAAATCTTTACTTAATGTACACTAAACTGATCTGTAAAAAAAAAAAAAAAAAAAAGAAATTATCAATTCCCAACTTGACTCTCACTGGGATTAAACATGACAATAGGTCTGATCTGATTTCATCATCATTTAAAAAAAATCATCTATTATTTTTCACTTTATGTTTCTGTGTGGGAGCAAACTGTTGAAATCCTTACTTAAGGTATACTAAGCTGATCTTCTGTATATTAAGATAATCGAAAATGAATCTTGATGTAAATGGAAGGGGAGAGGGAGTGGGAAAGGGGAAGGTTGTGGGTGGGAGGGACGGTATGGGGGGGGGGGAAGCCATTGTAACCCATGAGTCGTACTTTGGAAATTTATATTCATTAAATAAAAGATAAAAAAAAAAAACACAGAAACAATACAAACAATAAAGAAAAAAAAACATAAAAAAAAGAATAGTGCAAAGATGCATTGTAAACTACCTTAAATATCACCTTCTCTGTTGTAACAATTGTTAGTTATCACAAGTGTGTTTGAAATTGGATCCTGTGTCCTATACCTGAGTCCCATGTAAGTGTGCGATTCTTTCTTTGTTAATGGTTTCACGCTAGCACTTAAATGCTGCAGCATATCGTATAGACACAACCAATGCTTTTGCCGTCTCTGACTCTCAGAGGCACTGGTTGTAATGCCATGTCCTTCTGTGCCATTCTGCCCCTCCTGGCTCTCTGGCTCACTCCTGAAGTCCCTGCCTGCACCTTGTGAGGGCCCAGGCCCAGCTAGGACCTGGTGCTGAGGCTGTCCTCACCAGGAAGGTCAAACCACACCCACCACCAGGTGTGCATGTTGAATGGAACTGAATCTGTGGCCACCTGAGGATACGGCTGGGTCTCTTCAAATTCCCTCTTTTTTAAACACAGAAGAGAAATAGTTACCACTTTTTGAGAACTTATTTTGTGCCAAATATTTTTCTTTTTTAATTATTTATTTATTTACTTAAACAGCAGAGTTACAGAGAGACAGATGCAGAGAGAGAGAGAGAGAGAGAGGGGAAGGGAGAGGGAGAGGGAGAGGGAGAGGGAGAGGGAGAGGGAGAGGGAGAGGGAGAAGTCTTCCATGTGCTGGTTCACTCCCCAAATGGCTGCAATGACTGGAGTTGGGCCAATCTGAAGCCAGGAGCCAGGAGCTTCTTCCGGGTCTCCCAAGCGGGTGCAGGGACCCAAGGACTTGGGCCATCTGCTGCTGCTTTCCTAGGCCATAGCAGAGAGCTATTGGAAGTGGAGAAGCCAGGACTCAAACCGACACCCATATGGGATGCCAGCACTGCAGGCGGTGTCTTTACCCTCTATGCCACAGCACCGGCCCCCAAATATTTTTCATTCATTATCTCCTTTCATCCTTACTACAAGTCTTATGGTGTGTACTATTAATATCCCTATATTGTAGCCAAGGAAAGTGAGGTTCAGAGAAGTCAAGTACCTACATGAGATCACACAGCCAGCAAACAATAAGGTTATAATTTGAAGACATCTAACTCCAATGCTCTTAGCTATTAAAACTGGGGCACAGAAAAGCTAAACAGTTTGTCTACAGTTATAAAGCTAACAAGCGGCTAGGCTAGAATTCAAGTCCTGATCTCATCCAGCTCCAAACCTTTGTCCTTAACATTATGGGAGAGGGCAAAGAAATAAAACAGGAAGCTTCCAGATGGGTCTGTGAGAGTAGCACAGATTCAGATGATCCTAGTGGTAAGCAGTCTTTAAATGAAACTGAATGGAAGGTTCATGACAGAGGGCCAATCAGAAATTCACTTCTCTGACCAGATAGTAGAACCCACCAATCAGACAACAAGGTCTTTAGAGAGCATATGGTGGGCCCGACCAATGAGAGTTGCACATTGTAATGGGTGGGGTAAAGGCGCTGGCCAATCAGTGACTGAGAAAAGGGAATTACTCCATGAAACTGACCAATCAAGGAGTCACAGCTAGGCCTGCATCTCTGAGTTGGGAACTCGCTCCCTAGACAAGTAGTCTAACTTATGGCAAAAGGCCACTTTGGGCTCTGACTGGCGCCAGGGTTCCAGGAAACAGGTCTGAGGCCGGTCCTGCACCAGCGGTCACTGCCAGCACGCCTTTGCTCATAGATGAGCCATGAGGTCAACCGTTTGAGTGACTCACCTCGTGAAAATGAGGCAGCAGTGTCAGGCCTTACTGTCTTCTCTGGAAGCATTTAAATCAATTTTTCCAGCTGGTTAAATTCCCCCCTTTGTTTCTATATAGAGGCTTAGGATGCGGCTGGATATAAGGTCCAAAGATATTACCAGGTACAATAGCCCTCCTTCCCTGGGCTGTACAAGATCCAAATTCTGTGACACCCATGAAACTGGCTCCCTACACTCTCTGAGAGTCGCTGCCTGACACCGCTCCACTGAGAAACAGCCTGGAGAAGCTGCCATCAAGCGCTAGGGGACAGCGGAGTGATGATCCTACCCCTGCCACAAATCTCAAGAAATCACCTCTTTTTAGACCCTGGCAAACTGCATGCTGCTGCTCTTACGGGGAGAAATTTAGGAGCTCTGGGAATGTCACACGTGGAGAATCTTCAGAGGCGGAAAGGGGGTCGAGGCTGCTGCATCTGTCACCATTTACCTTCTGTTCAAAGCTCTTTCCTACATCTGTCCCGTGTGTCACCTTCCCACCCCCATGCTGCTGCTCCCCATTGCACACAGCCTTCCAGGCACAGCCCCACCCTCCTGGTTGGTGCTGCCCCAAAAGCAACAAGGACTTGCTGGAGATGGTCTACTTGGAAGGTGATTTGAGGGAGCGGAAGCACAAGGGTAGGAAGAGTGACGCAGACAAGCAGGCAAGCAAGCTGAGGTTGCTTTCTTGAGGTCATATCTGCTGTCAAGTCTCAGAGCGCCTCCCCGAGGTCTTCTCCTGACCCACTCTCCTCTCTCCCTCACAGGATGAACACTGTGCCGGGGGAAGCTGACTGCCTTGTGCTTCTAGGCTGAATTTGCAGGCTGTGAGCAAGGTGCTACGGCATGGGAGAAACTCTGAATCAGAAATGGAAGGACTCCAGTCCCTGCTTGAGGTAGGACATTGACAGTGAGTCTGAGCTCATACAGAACTGTCCCCTACGGTTGTGGCTGAAATCAGAATGGGTCAAGGCTTGTGGTACAGCACCAGAGACTATACACACTGACTGGAGCCTTCTAGAACAATTTTATGAACTCTGATGAAGAACGGTAGGGAAGTAAACTCAAAGGAAGCAAGAAATAGGAACCTGTTTACCTCATCCACACTGAGGTATGTAGTATTCCAACTTCTACCCAAAAGGCATTGGAGGAAACTCTATTGGCTTCTGAGTCCTGCAAACTTGGGTTCAAGTCCTGGCTCTGTCACTTAGTAAGTTGGTAACCTTCAGCATGCCACCTGGCTGCTCTAAGCCACAGTGTTCAAAACATATAATAGAGATGGAAAACTCCCACGTTAAACAGTTGTATGCAATGCACCTGGGGCAGGGGGAGCCCTTTCTCTTACTGAAGGGCAGGAGCCACCTCTGAGCTCCTGGCTGACTCTGAGGCCGTTTCGCCTGCTCTAGACAAGAGCTATCTGGCATTCTGACACTCGCAAGGCCAAGACGAAGAAGCCAGATCCTCTCTACTGTCCTCATCCAGAACACTGAAAGTCCCAGGGATTGGGCTTAAATCATTTAGGAGATACAAGGGAAGTGCGTCGGGTAGGATATGTCAGATATGAACTTTTTTTTAATGGAATGATGTGGAAAAGACCAATCTTCAGAAAACTGTCTTGACCTTTCCCTCAGCAAGTACACAAAATGCAAACTTCCTCCCTCTGAATTTTTCTGTTTCATAATCTGGGTCTCCATCCTGTCAGGTGAAACAAACAGGACGTGGTAATAAGCAAACTCGGGCTCCAGAAGGGAGGGCTGCTGTGTCACATGCAGCGGTCTGTCTGTGCTCCTATACTGTGCTAGAAAGTGGTGGTATTTACAAAAGACATTTTAAAAGCACATTACTGGGGCTGGCACTGTGGTGCAGTGGGCTAGGCCTCTGCCTGCGGCACTGGCATCCCATATGGGCACCAGTTCTAGTCTCAGCTGCTCCTCTTCCTTTTTTTTTTAAAGAATTATTTTATGTATTTGAAAGACAGAGTTACAGAGAGAGGCAGAGAGATAAAGAGAGAGAAGTCTTCCATCCGCTGGTTCACTTCCCAAATGACTGCAATGGTCAGAGCTGAGCTGATCCAAAGCCAGGAGCCAGGAGCTTCTTCCAGGTCTCCCATGTGGATGCAAGGGCCCAAGGAATTGGGCCATCTTCTACTGCTTTCCCAGGCCATAGCAGAGAGCTGTATCAGAAGAGGAGCAGCTGGGACTTGAACCAGCACCCATATGGGATGCCAGCGCTGCAGGTTGGGGCTTTAACCTGCTGCACCACAGCACCAGCCTAAGTGCTTGGGCCTCTGCATCCACATGGAGACCCAGAAGAAGCTTCTGGCTCCTGGCTTCAGATCAGCCCAGTTCTGGCCATTGTGGCCATTTATGGAGTGAACCAGTGGATGGAGGACCTTTCTCTCTGTCTCTCCCTCTCTCTGTCTATAACTCTACCTCTCAAATAAATAAATAAATTAAAAAAAAAAACAGCATTTCAGGCATGGAAGGCCAAGATACCATGGCAAAAAAAAATCCTACATGAAGGACCTGGGTAGGTGAGACTCCAGTGGAAAGAAGTGGGCATCAAACAAGGAGATACTTTTCTCTGAAGGGAGGAGATAATACCCACTTTGCTATGGCCTTGTCTAAATACTGATGGAGTTTGTGGATTCAAAAGGGTTTTCCACAGCCTAGGCAGCTTATGTCAAGAGCCTTGGGTGGTCGCTGACATCATACATAAGAGTGTTAACTGTTAAATTAACAACAAGAGTCACTGTGCACTAACTTCCCATGCAGGACCTCTGTCCTCAATGAGTTGTATTATTATTGTGTCTAAGTGCTCCCAAAAGATGTATCATTCTTGGGTGCTTCATTAAAGTTAATTAAGTTTCTAAAAAAAAGGCAAAAAAAGAAGTGAAATTAATGTCAAGCTGCAATGACTTTGAACAGCCCTTGTCTCAACTGTTGAGGAATAATTTTTTTTTCCTGTGCAAATTGTTGAACTCTTGACTTAGTATATAGAGTTGGTCTTCTGTGTATAAAGTTAATCAAAAATGGATTTTAGTGGAGAATGGGACTGTGAATGGGAGAGGGAGGAGGAGGAGAGGTGGGAGAGTGGGTGGGAGAGCGGGTATGGTGGGAAGAATCACTGTATTCCTAAAGTTGTATTTATGAAAGGCATTAAGTCTGTATTCCTTAAATAAAATGCTTCTTTTGGGAGAAAAAATTAAAATAAATAAACCACATTTCTGCCTTTACTTCAATTGCTGCCATATTTTCATTCTTACCACTCCTCAGATTTCTCCTTCAAATGACCTAGAATTTGATTTCTTTAATCTGAGTTAAAAGGATCATGTGCTTTGGTCCAAAACCCTCCTTCCCTTGACCTCCTCTGCCCCAGGGGTCTAGGGACAGAGGCGCCCCCATATGGACGCACGTGATATGCAGACAGTAGGTGGGCAAGGAGGTGGGGACAGCTCACGCTATTCCTCCTGCCAGGAACGGCGAGCCTGGAGCTCTGCCATGAACTGTGTGGCCGTGGGCAGGTGCCTCACACCTTTCCTCCAAGGCGAGGGGCTGAGACATGAGGTGCTCTGGGGTTTGCAGACCTCATCCTTGGAGCCTTAGGCAGAGGTCCCTGGATAACCGGGATTTTGCAAGCCCCGCCATGACGTGGCCAGCCTGCCTAAGGGCTCCCGCAGGGCAGGATCACATTGCCCCAGATTCCAGGACTGGCTGCGGCACAGGCCCAGGATCGGGTGACAGATCCATCCAGCCTGGACTGGCTCAACCTCGGGCTGCAGCCACAGCCATGGGGGCTGGAAAACCAGAGCTAATGCAAGCCAGCTGGAGGCCAGGACAAGATTGATGAAGGACAGGGAGAGGATTTGGTCAGGTTCGGAGGGGGTACAGGGGCTACGGAATAACAAGTCCTGCCTGCTTCGCTGAGGCCCCCACGCTGGGCAAACCTCATTAATTGGGAATCCCCAGTGGGGAATTCCTGCCCATGACCCAGAGAAGGAAGGGCTTGTTAGGAGTTAATTAATAGTGAAAGTGCCAATCAGGGAAAAGTGTTTAAACCATTAAATGGCCGAGCACCTGTTTACCTATAAACAACTGATATGTCAATTATCTGACTATCAAAGCAGATCCCATATGACAGCGATTACCAACTTCAGGATATCCTGAGGGTTAACTGGGAACATTGTTCAGCATCCATCTCCAATGCGGTGATCCTGATTGGTCAGCCCGGGTTGAGACTCGATGCCCCACACTATCCGCTAGCCTGGGTTCTCCTGGCCCTACCCCTCAGCAGCATGAAAGAGGTGCTACTGCGTCTGGTCTTCCTAGCAACCACTCAGCACTTACTACACACCAAGAACAACACTAGGCTTGTGGGATGCATAGTCTCAGTGCTCACGCTCCTCATGAGTAGTAGGTGTTATCATCGCTTGAGCGCCAAGAAAGGAAGAAACTCACTAGGTACAACAGAGTTAGGATGTGGCAAACATTAAATTCAATCCAAGAAATGTTGACCCCCCCCCCCAAAAAAAAAATCCCCAAAGCCTATCCTGTCCTTTGGGGAGATTAAGGCAAGACTTTTTTTAGCATGGTCATAGCGTTGTTCAAGATAGTCTCCATTACACAAATGGGGAAAGCAAGTTCTCCAAGGAGGGGCATTAATTGCTTGAGAGAGTCCGGGTTATGGCTCCCATGCATGGGCGTTTCCTATTAGACAAAGCTATCACCTGGGATTTCAGACTGGAAGGGGGAAGGGGGTTGGGCCCCCCATGCTGAATGTCCGTGTACAGGCGCTGGAATTCAAGAGGATTTAGTGAGAAGCACCGACCTCTCATCAGAGCCACACCACTGGCCCCAGTGGTGAGCGGACACAAGGCACTGAACCTCTGTGAGCTCAGCCATTCTGTCAAATGGGAACTCCACTCTGGTCTGCCTTCTACCTTATGAGTGGAGTGAACAAAGTATTCTCAGGGCATGAGCAATTGCTCTGACTGATGGCAAGCAATTTAGTGGCCTCTTGCATGATTAAATGGCAACGTAGGGCTTGAGAAATGTCCCATTAGGCCACCTTCCCCTCCATGGGTGATGAGAAACCAAAGAAAACACTGACTTCCTAGTTTTCTCTAGGGAGCTGGCAAGATGGTGGCCTTCTTCAGGGGACCCCTGGGTTTGCCCTTATTGGCCAGACAGGCTCACGGCCCTACCCCATGGACTGCGGGCAGCCTCCTCCAGAGGCACCCTCACCTAAGGGCCCCACCCGGATGCCCGCCCAGTTCCCTTCCGGCCCTGGCGGAGGCATGAGCCTCCCCCGCCGCCTGCTCGCTCGGCGCTCCTCGGCCGCCAGCCCAGCAGCTGTTGCCTCAGATCAGTGTGGACCATCTAATCCCCTCTCCAGAGCCCGGGCCCCCTCCCCAGGCAGTAAATTAAGGAGGATGTAAGAACACAGGGCACCCGCGTCAGCAGAGCGGCATCCAAAACATCCTCCCCCACCCGGCGCCTGAGTCATAGGGCCCCCGGAGTTGGCCCCTCTCCGCCTGAGGTGGGGGAGGAGGAGCCGGGGACAGCCCGGCCTGTGGAAGAGGGGAGCAGAACCCAGAGGCGGGCAAGGGCTGATAGAAAGAACCCGGCCGTGTGTGTCTAGGGGGTGCCAGACCAGCTCCATTCCTGCTGCTCTGAGACCCGGGAGTGATGGCCAGGGAGCAGTTGCCTCCCTAGCTCTGCCTCTGACACGCCGCACCCACCCCTGATGGCTGTGCCTCTATCTCTAAGACAGGCAGAGAGTGGTCAACTGTCAAGGGTAGGGGAGACCTCCTTCCAGGTCCAGCTCCGTCCCGGTGCTGAGTGGCTGTGGCAGCAGAGGCCTCACTGGCCGTGTGTGCACCTCCTGCCCCTGAAAATATGATCTACAGAGCTGACCTCCAGGTTTGTGACTCCGACTTACAAACACCAATGGAGACTCCCAATGGCGGTCACACGTTGATGTTAAATCCAGCAGCTTCCTGGTCCGACTTCAGTCTACCAACACCCTGAAAATGGAGGAAGAGGGAGAAGGCTGACCATATATAACTGTTATATGTAGCAGCCACAGATATGACCTAGAAAGAATGGCAAAGTAGGTTGCTGCCCAGCCTTTCAGAGATGTCAGCTTGGAGTAGGGGCAGGTGAATAGGACAGTGACATGGGACTCAGAGATCTGAATAGGATTGTGAACCCCAGGAGCTGGCGATGTTAAATCAGCAAAACCAAAATCAGCCCAAGGAATGGGATGAAATGTTTAAAGTGCACAAGGAAAATGTGTCAGTTCAGAGGGAACACAGGCAATCCCATATGTCGGAAACATCAACACCTGTGTTTCAGTCTTACTTTAAACACTTTGTATGCTGATGACTGTTAAATATTCAGTCCAAATCTCTCAGCTGAACTCCAGACTCCTATTTGTCGATCTACATGTCAGTCTATCCAATAGACCTCTAAAACTTAACCCATCCCAAACTGGACTACTGTTCTTTCCACAAACTTACTCTCATGTGCAGCTTTCCCATCTCAGCTATGGCAACTCCACCATTCATGCTACTCAGACCAAAACCAAGACACTGAATCTGAATCCTTGTCTCCCCTCTCCACTCCCACCACATTCAATCTACCACAAGATTCTACTGGCTCTGCTATCGAATATTGTGTCAAAACAAATCTTGACTACTCTTACTCCCATCACCGCTACCACTGTGAACTAAGCTACAGTCATTTTGCCCTGGGATTACTGCTGTAGTAGAGCAACATTGTCACTGTAAAACCTCTTGCTTCTGCCCTTGTCCTGCCTCACACTCCCATCCCATCCATTCTCTGCATAGCAGCTACAGGAATTCTCTTAAAACGTAAATCAGCTCTCTTAACTCTTCTACTCAAAGCTCTTCAAGGCTTCCCCATTTCACTCAAACCAAAAGCCAAAGTCCTGGCAATGTCTACAAGACTCTATAGGAACTTGTTCCATGAACACTTGAAACTCATCTCCTCCTTGCTCTGCTCCAAGTACACTAACCTAATTATCCGGCCATAGAACCTCTGTTGTAATTATGTCCCTTTACCTGGAAGGTTCTTCTTCCAGGTACCTATTGTTTTAACTCAAGTCTTTGCTCTCAAATAAGTCTTGTTCAAGGAGGTCTCCACTGACCACCCTTTGACAGCAATGAAGTCTTCTTGCTTCAGCATCCTGATTCCTTTACTCATCTATTTATTTGTGATTTTTATTTTATTGTATAACCCTCACACACTTAGAGTATGTAATTCACTTTTGTCTTATCTTTATGTCTGTTGGCCATCTCTCCACCTAAAAGGTAACCTCACAGAATCTGCTGTCTCCTAAGTATCTGAAACATAACTTAGCCCATTCATGAACAAATTAATTCATCAATCAAGGTTGTAAAGCTCTCTTGGCTAGATTAGGAAATGGAGGGCTGAGATGCTGAAGCATGTCCGAGGATTTGCCCAACAACCTGATTAAGCAATGGTCCCTACCCATCTGGCTGCCCTGCTATAAGGGACTTGTGGCTAAATATCAAACATCAAAAATGTCGAGATACCTTTAATGCAGTCATACCTTTGGGTGACCTAATAGAAAATGGAAAAAAAAACAGGGGTAATTTATTCCCAGGATCCCCCAGGTTCACATCATGCCTGCTGCCCTGTTTGTGCCTTCGTAAGTGGGTACCTGTCCTAGTTCTTGATTGGCCCTACCCCTGAACTTGATGTCTTCTCTCACACCCATAGCAGTCCAAGCCTGCCTTAGAATGCCATTAATTGACTTCTTTGCCTGATCAACTCAAACAGAATATTTTGTTATCAACTTTTGTCCCACTTCAACACCTGGGTGTGAGAAAGCACCAGTACTCATGTCTTACTGCTGTGTTAAAATTTACCATAAATTTGTTGGCTTAAAACAATACTCACTCAACATCAGTTGTCATTAGAGAAATGCAAATCATAAGCACATTCCCACTGGGATAGTTCTAACGCAAAAGACAGATACAAGTGTTGGTGTTGATGTATTCCCACCACACATTTCTAGTGGGAGTGGAAATGGATGCAGTTTTACAGTACCTCAAAAAGTTAAACCACCATGTAACCTAGCAATCAACTCCTGGAGAGATAACCAAGACAACTGAAAACATACATTGGGTCAAAAAGTAGAAACAACCCAAATGTCCACCAATTTTTGACTCATAGGTAAATATAATCTAGTCTATGCATACAAAGGAATATTATTCAGTCATAAAAAGAAATGAAGTACTGATATATAGTACAACTTGGAGACCTTGAAAATATTGTGCTACTCGAAGACAGACACAGAAGGTCACACATAGTATGTTTCCATGTATACAAAATTTCCAGAATAGACAAGTGCAGAGAAGTACAGAAAGTAGATTAGTAACGGCCAGAGACTAAGAGAAAGGAAGAATGGAGATGACTATTTAGTAAGTATGGGCTTTGTTTTGGCAAGAGTGATGAAAATGTTTAATGTTTAAAATTAAATAGTAATGTGGTTATACAACCTTGTGAGTATACTAAAAATGAATTGTTCACTTTTTAAAAAGATTTATTTAGTTATTTGAAAGGCAGAGTGACAGAGAGAGAGAGAGAGAGAGCAAGCAGGAGAGGGAGAATGATGGAAAGAGAGAGAGAAGGAGATCTTCTAACCACTGGTTCACTCCTCAAATGGCCACAATGACCAGGGCTAGGCCAGGCTGAAGCCATGAGCCTAGAAAACCATCCAAATCTGTCACATGGGTATCAGAGTGTGGAGCCCTTGGGCCATTATCCGCTCTTTTCCCAGGCATATTTGTAGGGAGCTGGATCAGAGGTAGAGCTGCCAGGATTTGAACCAGCACTCATACGGGATGCCAATGTCACAGGCACAGGCATTAATGAAAATATTCATTAATTAGCCCGCGGTTCTGTAGGTTGGGAGTCTGTAGGCTTGGCTGGGTTCTAATGTCAAGGTCTCCTAAGAAATTCTGTATCCATGGAGGATGGGCATGAGACATATTCCAAGAATCTGCTCAATTTGTTGACAGACTCTAGTCCTAACAGTCATAGGGCTGCCCTCTCTGTCTACACCTAAAGGCCCCCCTTCCCACGTGGCCTAACTTCAGACCTCGTATGCTCAGGAGGCAGCCACCATGTCACAAGCTGTCCCATGGAGAGTCCCACAGGGAAGGAGCTGAGGTCTCCAGCCAACAGCCACATGAGTGAGCTGGGCATGAGTCCTCTGTAGTCCAGCCTTGAGATGACCACAGCCCTAGCCAAGCCCTGAACTGCAGCGTGCGAGTGACCTTGAGCCATACTGCCGCTAAGCTGGTCCTGGATCCTGCCCCATAGCAAATGTGGAGTTATAAACATTCTACACTGCTAAAGTGTGGGTAATTTGTTAGGCATCAGTGGAAAAGGAACACAGGAAAGAGTATAATAGATATAATAGTAATTATATCTATAATACTATATAATAACACTTCAAAATAGGTATAATAATGAATATAAAGTCTCTACCCAAAAATCACAAGCAGGACACACACCTGAAGATGAACCACACTGGAGAGGGCTTCTGAGACCAGTGAGGAAGGGACAGAATCTATGCGAAATGAGACTTGGCGAAACACTAAAGACAGCAGGAAAGGCTTTCCTGGGTTTTATTCCAGACAAGAAGTAGAACAAAGCAGGCTTCCTGTTGGGGCTGAGCGTGGTAGAGCAGCAGGGGAGCTCCCCAATCTCATGCTGCACCTATGGTGTCCACAGCGGTCAGGGAGCCACAGGCTGTTTCGTTCACTTCGCAGATATCTCAGATATTCAGGGTAGAATTAGATGTGTTTGGAGCCGACTGAAGATGGCACAGGAACCCAGAAGTCCATCCTAGTCTCCCATGTGGGGACTTGACCTTTGCTACATGGCACCAGGGTCACGAGCGGAGGCTTCCCTGGCAGCACCACAACACAGGTCCCGGTGCACACGTTTTCACGGACCTACTTCTACTAGAAACAGTTCCAAGCACTTCCTACAGATTTTCTCATTTGACTCTCAAAACAATCCTACGAGACAGACCCTTGTTATAATCAGCTCCCTTTGACAGATGAGGTGCATGGAGGTTAAGCAACTTGACAAACCCACACCGTTTGGATATCCCAGAGCCAGGACAGGCGTCTGGTGATCCAGACGTATTATCTTTGGCTCAACTACATGTTCCTGCTGCCACAGAGAGAGCAATGCCCACTCTCCCACCTGTCTTGACTTGCGTGAGCATGAAGCAGGCTCAGAGGGGTGGCTTGCATGCAAATAGCCCTGTGTTAGAGCCTGTGATTGCGAGTGCAGCGTGAATCTGCATATGCATGATATTTGTGTGCTGTGTGTTCCCAGTCAGCAAGTTGTTGGGAAAAGCTGAAGGGAAGGGGGCGGGGCACTGCACACACAGTGCCCAGGGTGCTGGGGAGTGGCAGGAAGTTGGTCAGTGGGTCAAGCAGCCAGTCACCCGAGCAGGAGGGTGACAGGTGGGCAGGACTCTCAGGGTGACCGGCCAGCTCCCACCTGCTGGGGCTGTCCATCAGCACCAATGCTGCCAGTGCCGGAGGCCAGGACCCCCAGCAGCCCGGCCCCAGAGATGCACCCTTCCAGGGCACATCCCAGGGGGGCACAGACCCCTCACAGCCAGCCCAAAGTCCTGCCCTGGTCCTAGGCACTCAGGTTCTGCACTGTCCCCTGTTACTGACCATCACACCACAGGCTAGAGGCTGCTCAGCCAGCTCAGACCCTGAGAGCTAAGTGACAGGCTGGGGTGGAGTGGGGACTAGCGGCCAGGGGATGTCCTTTCCAGCCCCTTTCTGTCTTTATATTCAGATGCATGGAAGTCCACGACCCTGCTAATGTTGTGGGAAAAAGGAAAAGACAAAAGAATTCCCAGAAGGCATCCAAAGCACACCCCTTTGTTTTTCAGGTAGGTAAAACTGAGGTTCAAAGCATCCCTGGGAATGCTCCCCTGCTAGGATCCTGGGATTAGAACTCAAGTTTGGGGAGATGAGCCCTGCCTGGAATAGCAAAATCAGGTGCCTGCATGGGGAAGTGGGGATCCTGGGACTTGGCGAATCCAGGTAGGGGAGAGGGTCAAGGTCTGGTACCTGAACAGGGCAGAGCAAGTACAGAGGAGGCGGCGGGCATGGAGGATGAGGGACTTGGAGGGTCCAATGGGAGCGGTGCGGGGGAGGGGAGAGGGCCGGTAGGAAGGGCACAGGTGCAGAACAGGCAGGTGGGTGGGTGGCTTCTGGTGGGGTTGGATCCTCCAAGTCCCGCCTTGGAGAAGCTGGGATGGAACTGTGGCTCTGATCAGCTTGAGGACACAGGTGGTGGCCGGCGCGCCAAGGGGGAGCCCCTGGGGGCGGAGCAGCGGGAGGAGACCGCAGGGCCAGAAAGCCTGGGGCAGCCCCGGGGCGGTGGGAGCCGGCAAGAGCGCTGGGAGGGGCCGGGTCGGGCTGCGGCGAGGGGGTGAGGGGCGGCGCGTGGCCGGCCGCCCCCAGCTGTGGCGTCGCTCAGGCCGGGCTTAGCGAGGCCGGGGCCAGGGATTAGGGGCAGTGGCCGCACCTGGCGGGCCGGCCGCAGGGCTAATGCTGTGTGACCGCGGCCGCCCCGCCCGACAACTGGCTCCCTCCTGCCGCGCAGGGCTGCGGGCGCGTGGGCCCCCCGGCTCGTGCGCCCTGTGTGCGGCTGCGGCGGCGCGCGCACGTGCGCCCTGGGCCTGCGGCTGTCGCCCGGGGGCCACCGGCAGCGCCAGCCTGAGAGGGTCCCCTGAGTGAGGCTGCTGAGGGACCACGCCCCCAGGGTATCCTGCAGAGGGTCCGGGCTCTGAGGGTCAGGCAGAGGTGGCTGGATTGCCTGCCCCTGTAGGCAGGTGTCACTGAGGACTTCCATCCTCCATGGGGCCTGTTGCCTGGGTTTCCGCTGCAAACATAACCTTTGGGGAGCAAATTCCCCCCAGGCTGCCTACTTCCCAGCAGGGGGTCTCAGCCCTGCACCCTACAGGGCCTAAAAACCCTGGTGCTGACCTGGAGATGGAAGGAGTTCAGCCCTGTGTTCCTGCGCCTGCACAGCTCAGGCCTAGCTCAGGGTCCCCAGGCAAGCTTCACCATGGCCGCTGGAATGGCATCTGCACAAAGCTTCCGCCGGAGCTAAGAGCGCTTGTCCAGTGCCATAGATGAGCCTCTGGGCCTTTGCATCGCTGTTCCTTCTGCCCAGAAGGAGTGCCCTGCCCCATTCCTGGAGCTCGAGAGCCACATCCACCCGGATGCCTACCCTGCAGCAACCCACCCCGGCCCACTCTGCCTGCCTGCAGAAGCTTGGGTCACACCTGGCTTCGTCTGCTCCGGTGCCATGTGTGTCTTCTGGTGAGAGCTGAGAAGACAGGTAGGCAGGGCGTGTGATAACAATAAAGAATGGCCACTGAGCTGAGACGCCAGGCAAGGAGAGCCCTCAGCCCCGCTTTTATCACTCACTGCTAGCGAGAGCCTAATGGGGGCTTCATTTCCAAGGGGCAGGAGAGTCCGGCCAGCCTTACTTCCACCCACTCCACACACACACACACACACACACACTCACACACACACACACACGCCCAGTCTCCTCCCCCTCTCTGGGCTCCCCAGAAGTCCAGAGCTGGGCCGGGCTGTCCTCACTCGCCTCTCCTGGCCTCACCCTGGCCTTGCCCTGGCCCTGTCCTGTGCCAGGACCCACAGCAGGTGCCTGGACAGGCTTGGGGCCTGAGTGAGGACTGGGCACAGACAGACAGACTCTGGCCAAGAACAGGACTGAGAGAGAGACAAGTTCCAGGATCCCCCTCTTCCTTCTCCTCGCCCACTCCCTAGTAGCAGCTACCACTTCCCGGCTGCCTGCTGTCTGCCTTTGCACAGTGCCGCACACGCCCTGTCTATTTAGTCCTACGTCAGTCCTGAAAGACGGTCATTATCGCCCCCATCTTTCCGACGAGACAAGAGAAATGCAGTGAGGCTATACGCCAAGGTCATCAAGATTCATGCCCGGAACTTTCGTGCTTTGCCTGCCAGTGCTGACCCCCGGTGCTGCCCTCCTCCCCTGAGCGGGGACTCCCCGCATTAGAGGGGAGCTGTGGAATAGCAGGCTGTGTCCTGTCTGCCCAGCTGCCCCAGGGAAGGCAGTGAGGAATGCTTCCTCGGTGGGTTGCTGGCACAGCACGGCGCTTACGGCAGGGGCTCGGGAGCACAGGTGCCCAGGTTCGAGTCTCAGCTTGTCTTACTTACTGTATAATCCTGAGATACTAATCTGTCTCAGTTTCCCCATCTATAAAATGGGCTCAGTAGGTTGAACTGACTGAGGGAAAGCTCTTGCCTGGGCATGGGTAAGATGTGTCGGATGTTACTCTGATTATCTCCCATGGACTAGAGTGGGCCCTGGCTCTCTCTCCCCACTGTGCCCTAAGAACCCAGCACTAACCAGGCCTGTAACAGGTCTTTCCATCTCCTCATGGGAAATGTGGATGCCAAGATGAAGGGGGTGTATATCAGTGTCCGGCACAGGACAGAGGCTGGCGTCTGTAGTGGCAGCAGTGGGGGCTGGGGGCGAGGGCGTGAGGTGAGGGGCCAGGCTGGGCTGTCCTGAACCCCGCCGTGTTTGCTTTCAGAAGCAGAGGCTGCACCGGGCACCATCTTCCTGCCCACAAGCCCGTGAGGCCCTGGTGCGGAGGGCACTCGGAGCCTCACTCCGACTGCAGCCTTCCACCACGCAGAACAGTCCCCGCACGAGCAGGGCCCCTGGAGCTAAGAGGCCTCCTCTTCGCCTCTTCTGGGGCCTTCTCCCCAGGGGCCTGGCTGCTCACGGTTTGGGGAATGGAGTGAGGTGGACAGGGAGACATCCAGATCATCTAAAGCTAAACTTGTAAATTTCACAGTGGAATCCTGATACACCACGCAGAGCAGGGAGACCGGCCATTTTGTGGTTATAAATCAATGTATAAGTCCATTTGTGTAACTTCCATTTTTTTGTTCTTTATCCAGTTCAGCACTATGCTCCACCAGCTGCAGCAGAGCCTGGCACACAGTAGGCATTCAACAAGTCACTGCTGGGTGGATAGCTGATTGCAAGGAGATCAATGAGGCTGTTTGGATAAGTGCAAGTATGTGAAATGGGGGTTATGTGTGGTCGCTGGAGAATCCCAGGAGCCTGAAACCCAAAGCCCGCATGGTTGTGTAGGGGTAGGTGAAACAATTTGAAAGCTACCGGTCAGGGCCGGTGCTGTGGCAGAGCAGGTTAAAACTACAGCCTGCAGCACCGGCATCCAATATGGATGCCGGTTCAAGTCCCAGCTGCTCCACTTCCGATCCAGCTACCTGCTACTATGGCCATCTGGGGAGTGAACAAGTGGATGGAAGATTTTTCTGTATCTCCTTCCGGGGTCCAGAAGGCCTCCTTTGGCTGACCAAGGACCATAAAGCCAGCGAGTCGGTGACACAGACTGGACGGAGCCCAGGCCTCCTCAGCGTTGGCCGTCACTGGGCCTCCTGACAGATGCACTGCGGGCTATGGGCGAGGGCCTTCTCATCCATGCCAGTGACCCACCATCCTGCTGCGGGCATCCCCGCCGGCCTCTGCACGGGCCTGAGTCAGGCAGCGGCAGCCAGGCCCTGGCCACTGACGCCAGGGTGGGCTCTGCTCCTGATAGAAGGAGAGAATGTGTCATCCAGGCCAGAGAGACCCATCACCCAGGAGCCCGCATGGAGCTACGGGGCCCTGCGGGGCAGCCATTCCCAGTGAGTGCCCGATTGGCAAAGGTGGATGAGGAGCAGGGGCAAGAACACAGCCGCTGAGGGCCTGGGCAGGGGGAACACCCAGGACGGCCCCAGATCTCGGGCCCCACGGCGGCTGGGGGCATTTGTGGGCCTTCCTATAAACTTCTGAGAGGGTAACTTTATCCTGCTTCTTTCGGCCAACTATCCTCCCCCAGCAGCTGGTCACAAAGCTGCTTAATCTCCCAGAGTGCTCAGCTTAAAACCCGTGACTCGCAGCACAGCCAGTGTGGGGGAGGGGGTGGCTGCCTCCACAAAACGTGGCGCCCATGGTCAGCTGTTCTGGGGGCCTTCTCCGGTTTCTCCGACACAGGCCTGAAGTTGAGGGCCTCATCTTCCTTCCTGGAGTCCTGTTCTTCCCTGACCCCTAGATCCGAGCCACGAGAGGTCCAGGCCCCGGCAGGAGGGCCAGTACCAGGGTCTGGGCTGTGGCCAAGCCCTCTGGCCATCCCCAGGAATGGCCAGCAGGCATCGGCCTTCAAGGGGAGGGCGAGGTTTCGAGTGTAAGTCTGGGTGGGGGTGAGGGTAGCCCTGAAATCGGGGCCCCGGCTGCACAGGCAAGACTTGGAAAAATCTCCTTCAGCTATAACACTCCCAGTAGCCCACACGGTACGTGTCACATGTCACTGTGTCACCTACGTCACTGTGTGACATGGCCATGTGGGGAAATGCTGAAGGGAGCTGACAAACACAACTGTCAAGCAGCCTCTGATCTGCGACCAGCAGGATGGCCACAGGCCTAGAAGGCAAAGTAGAGTACTGGCCTGGGAGCTGGAGAGACCCCGGTTCAAGTCCCCGCTCTGCTGCTTGTGAGCTGAACGAATTCTCTGAGCCTCAGTTTCCTCATTTGCAAAATGGGGCCAGTGGTCGTACTCACCTTGGTAAGTTAATGTGCGACTCACGTGAGATTTTGTTTTGCCTACTTGGAAGGTGGGCGCTGTTAGTATTATCGTTATCATTCTCTCACGATTGCTAGTGAGGCAGGAGAATCCATTTTTGTCTGTCAGGGACCCAGGTTTCTCTGGCGGGAGGGAAGCTGACGGTTTGAAAGACTTTTAGTGACTCCCTCATTTGACAGGGCTTCTACTCAGACGAAAATCACTCTGTAAATGCAAGTACTTGCCAACCTGCAGCACAGACCTTGTCAGGACTGAAGACCAAACCCAGGCAACCATGCAAGCGGGTATGTGACGCAGGCCCTACGGGGAACTCTGCTGAGCAAAGCCCAAGTCAGGCTCGCCCTTGCTCCCGTGGCTCCGAGGTTTCTCAAACCCTCCACCCTCTCTGAAAAGTCCCATTAATATCCGAAGAGTCCAGTCGGTGGGGAGGAAATAACCACTTAATTCCTGTTGAGGGCCAGGCGCTATCTTAAATACTCCCTCTATTTAACCCTGTCTCCCCCTGACAACAGCTCTTGGGACAGGTGTACTATTATCCCGGTGTGGTAGACCAGTTGCACAAATGGACCCACCCCTGCACACCTCCTTGTGCCCAGGGTCTTTCCTGTGTGAATCTGCAGCCCTTCACATCAGGAGGCCCATCATGTGCTTCTCCACATCTCAATGCCAAGTGTAGCCACTTTACTTGTTTTAACCCAAGGAATGCTCAAGCAGAGGCGTAAGGACTGCTTCTGTGTTTCCCTTGCACTTTTGCACCACTGCCATCAGTGTGGAGGCATGCCCAGGCTAGCCCCCAGGAGGGCAAGAGTCCTGCAGAGAAGAGCTGAGTTCCTGGCTACCCCAGCCTAGACCAGCCTGGATCAGCCAAGAGCCAGTCAACCACAGCCTGGGACTGAGCCCAGCTGGGCCCAGAGCACTTGCCCAGATGAGCACAGGAGAACAGCCCAACCCAAAGGACCAAAGTGCAGACTCACACACTCAGAGCAATGCTTATTAGTGCAGGGATAGAGACCCTTGTTTACCACCAAGGGCCATTTGGATATTGATAACGTCACTTGTGGGCCACACAAAATGATCAATTTAAAAAATTAGTCGTATCTGAGTCCTACATAGAGTTGCCATGGCAGGGCCAGATCCAGTGATTTCGCGGGCCCTGGTCGGCCTGTGGGATGAATGTCCCCTACCCCTGGAAAGTCACTGGGCTTGCAAGTGGCTGCTTCCATAGCATTACCACGGTAACGGTGGTTTTTAAGCAGTTTTAGGTTCATAGCAAAATCAAGTACCAAGTGCAGTGAGTTCCCCAATCCCCCATGGTCCCCTGCACACATAGGCTCCCTGACCACCAGCATCCTGCCCCAGAGACCCGCATCTGTCGCAATCTACAAACCTATGCTGACGGGTCTATCATCCGAACTCTATGCTGTACTTAGGGTTCACTCTCGCTGTTGTACATTCTCTGGGTTTTCACAAATGGAGAATGGCACGTGTCCATTGTAGTATCACAAGGAGTAGCTTCGCTGCCTTGAGAATCACCTGTGTGCTGCCTCTTCGTCCCTTTCTAGCCTTAACCCTTGGGAATGAATTGCATCAGCTGTCTTTTCCAGAATGCCATACGAATGGAATTACAGAGAATGTAGCCTTTTTAAGATGGGCTTCATTCACTTAGTGTTGTGTGTTTGAGCTTCCTCTGTGTCTTTCACATGGCTTGGTAGCTCGCTGTTTAGTGCTGAATGATATAGTCCATTGCCCGAGGCTACCACAGTCCATCCTTTTACTTAGTGAAGGAGGTCTGATTTCTTCTAAGTTTTATTCTAGAAGTCATGAACTTCTTATTCCACTGTAGAGTATCCTGAAGGACCATGCCCTTTCAGATCTCTCTACTTTTGCTTCTTGTGGCCCCTAAGATTAGAATTTTTTTTCTAAGATTTGTTTACTTGAAAGCCAGAGCCACAGAGACAGAGGCAGAGAGAGAGAGAGAGAGAGAGAGATCTTCCATTTGCTGGTTCACCCCCAAAATGGCTGTAATAGCCAGCACTGAGCCGATCTGAAGCCAGGAGCCAGGAGCTTCCTCTGGGTCTCTCATCAGGGGCCCAAGAACTTGGGCTGTCTACTACTGCTTTCCCAGGCCACAGAGAGAGCTGGATCAGAAGTAAAGCATCCGGGACTCAAACTGGCACCCATCTGGCATGCCAGCACCGCAGGTGGTGGCTTTACCTGCTTCGCCACAGCACTGACCCTTGGAATACTTTTTTTTAAGTTTTATTTATTTGAAAGGCAGAGTTACAGACAGAGGGAGAGACAGAGAGAAAGGCCTTCCATCCGCTGGTCCTCTCTCTATCTACGTTTGGCTCAAAGTCTATCTCCATGAGACGTTTCCCCAGGTCTCCTCATCGAGCCAAGATTCACTGGCCCTTCCTCTGTGGTCCCACTTTGGCTCCTATTGAGGATCACATGGAAGTTCTCGCTGAGGCACTCCCCATCCTAAGATGCAAGCATCTCTAACCTGGGTGGCTGGGACGCCATCATCTTAGAGCACGGAGAGTTTGAGGCAGAATTTTCTTGGGAGGGAGCTTTGAGGCTATGAAGACTCCCCTTCTGGGGTGGGTGGGCTGGGATGTGCTTCCCCCTTCACCTCAAGCAAGAGGAGGAGCTCTCTGGAGACCATGCAGGGATCTTAACGTGTCTCCCGCACAGTTTAGGGGCACGGTACGCTGCCATCGGAGTCATACTTTTTTTTTTTTTTTCTAATTTTCTTTATACTTTTATTTTTAACGTGGTTACCTTCATAATCAAAGCGGGTTTCTTTTTTTTTTTCAATATTTTAACAACTTTTATTAACAAATTTGAGAACTTCAAAGAATGCACAAATTTCTTAAGAAATATCACTTACTAAAACTGACAGAACAAATAATATAAAAAAAAAAGCCACTGTAATCCAAAAGCTGTACTTTGGAAATTTATATTCATTAAATAAAAGTTTAAAAAAAGAAAATCTGAATAGCTTTCTATCTGTTTTTTTTTTTTTACATTATGTTTTTTTTTTTTTTAACTTTTATTTAATGAATATACGTTTCCAAAGTACATAGAATGGCAGATGCCCTAAATAGCACTCTGGCCTCAGAATCAGCCCTAAAGGCATTCAGATCTGGCTGAAAAGCCCATGAGAGTAGTTCAGGCATGGAAAGCCAAGACACTCTGGCAAAAGATCTCTGTGAGTGAGATCTCAGTGGAAAGAACAGGTCTTCAAAGAAGGAGGTACCTTTCTCTGAAGGGAGGAGAGAACCTCCACTTTGACTATGACCTTGTCTAAACAAGATAAGAGTCGGAGAACTCAAGGGGCTTCCATAGCCTTGGAAACTCATGACTGGAGCATAGGGAGATTACTGATGCCATAAACAGGAGTGTCAATTGGTAAAGTCAACAACAGGAGTCACTGTGCACTTACTCCTCATGTAGGATCTCTGTCCTTAATGTGCTGTGCATTGAGATTTAATGCTATAACGAGTACTCAAATAATATATTTCACTTTGTGTTTCTATGGGGGTGCAAACTGTTGAAATCTTTACTTAATGCATACTAAACTGATCCTCTGTAAAAAAAAAAAAAAAAGAAAAGAAAAGAAAAGAAACTATCAACTCCCAACTTGACTCTCACTGGGATTAAACATGACAATAGGTCTGATCTGATTTCATCATCATTAAAAAAAATCATCCATTATTTTTCACTTTATGTTTCTGTGTGGGAGCAATCTGTTGAAATCCTTACTTAATGTATACTAAGCTGATCTTCTGTATATTAAGATAATCGAAAATGAATCTTGATGTGAATGGAAGGGGAGAGGGAGTGGGAAAGGGGAGGGTTGTGGGTGGGAGGGACGGTATGGGGGGGAAGCCATAGTAATCCGGAGTCATACTTTAAAAAGCCAAACAGTGAGAAAATTAAATGACCTGGGGTTGCAGGGTAGATGACTCATTGAGAGAGAGAGAGAGAGAGATCTCCAAGCAAAGGTTCTCGTGCACATGTACACTTCCTATGGGCCATGCGTAAGAAAGAACCACTGTGAGGTGTCTTCAGGCCTTGCCCTGGAGAGCAATGGGAACTCAACAGAAGAAAACTGGAGGTAGACCACCCGAATCATAGAGTTGCAAGGGATGATGGGAACTGAGATAGCAGTGAGAAGGAGTCTCCAGCATTGAAGACAGGGAGGATCTCCAAGGAACCCATGGGAGCACCCAGGAGTGAAAGAGTGAGTTGTGAAACACTTTGCACCCCTGGTGAGCATTGGCACCAGGATATTATAATGGTACCAGTCAGATAAGAACATCCCTGCCCTTCTCGTCCCCCGCCCCCTGCCCGTGTCCTGAGCAGCACATCTCATTGACTGCAGATTTTCTGTCCGCAGAAGACCCAAGCTGAGGGCATAGGGAGTAGCCTCCACCCAGGCCACTTTGCAGCGTTTGGGTCATGCCATGAGGCTCGACATTGTAATTTCTGAGTCACGACATTGTATAGTTCTCTATTGCTGTGTGACGGACTTCCCAGCTTATGACAGCACCCAGGTAAACAGTTCACGGTTGTTTAGTTACAAAAAAACAACAACAACAACAACAAACAACAACCTGACATGGCATGATCTGTTGTCTGTTGTTATGAGCAGCCCAAGTTGACGAATACACTTTATTTTCAAGTGAAAATTTTATCATTATGTAGGAAAGTACAAATGAGTGACCCATCCTTTCTTGCAGGGACTGTCTCGGGCACTGGGGCCTGCAGCATGAATTAGGTGCATCTGACACCCTGGGATGGAGGACTGAAGAGAAAACAGTGTCAGTGAGGACTGTGTCACATGGGAAGGGACAACAACATTGAGCCACTTGCTGTGTTTGCTGTTTTACATTCTTTACCCACAGACATTTTATTCAAATAATCCCTCTTTACAGGTGAAGAAATGGGGGTCTGGGGGCAGAGAGAGGGCAGGGGACCAGCCTGCAGGCCGGCGATGGAGGGCCGGAGTGTTACAAAAGCTTCGTCAATGGGACCCCGAGCTGCGTCTTCCAGGACGAGTGACAGTTCCATGCAGCATGAAAGGAAGAAGGAGCACGTCTGGAAGAAGGAAATGATGAGCCAGTCATCCTGTAGAAAGAGCCCACAATCCTTCCTGGGGACACTGAGCCGCGTGGCCGCAGAATGTGTCGGGGCACATCCTGGAAGGCCTCGGATGCGGGGACTTTATTCTGGAGGCAGCGGGGCGCTGTGAGAGGTGGCCGTGCGGGACAGACACTGCTGGACTTCGGTCCCGGAGTCACCGGCCCAGTGGCAGGGCTGAGGTGGGGTGAAAGGCACTGAGACTCAAGGTGGAGACTCCCAGGAGGAGGTTGTTGCAGTACCAGAAATGAGAGCTGCGAGGGCTGCCCACAACAGGGTGGTCAGACTACAGAGAAGAAGATGGTTTGAAGAAATGCTTAAGAGGAGCAGGGCCGGCGCTGCGGCTCACTAGGCTAATCCTCCGCCTTGCGGCGCCGGCACACCGGGTTCTAGTCTCGGTCGGGGCACCGGATTCTGTCCCAGTTGCCCCTCTTCCAGGCCAGCCCTCTGCTGTGGCCAGGGAGCTCAGTGGAGGATGGCCCAAGTGCTTGGGCCCTGCACCCCATGGGAGACCAGGAAAAGCACCTGGCTCCTGGCTCCTGCCATCGGATCAGCGCGGTGCGCCGGCCGTGGCGGCCATTGGAGGGTGAACCAACGGCAAAGGAAGACCTTTCTCTCTGTCTCTCTCTCTCTCACTGTCCACTCTGCCTGTCAAAAAAAAAAAAAAAAAAAAAAAGAGGAGCAGGCACAGCAGCACAACTGATTAAGATGCCAGGGCCCCCCATAGGAGTGTCAGCCAGAGGCCTGGCTGCCCAGCCTGTAATCCAGCCTGCTGCTGATGCATCCTGGGAGGCAGCAGATGATGGCCCAAGTGCTTGGGTCTCTACCACCCATGTGGGAGACCTGGATGGAGTTCTGGCCCACACCTTGCTGTTGCAGTCATCTGGGGAGTGAATCAGCAGATGGAAAATTTCTCTCTGAAAAATAAACCTTTAAAACGTGCTTGAGAAGGGCTGGTGCTGTGGCATGGCGGGTACAGCCACCACCTTCAGCACTGGCACCCCATATGCGCTGGTTGGAGTCCCGGCTGCTCCACTTCCCATCCAGCTCCCCACTAATGTGCCTAGAAAAGCAGCAGAAGTGGGCCCCTGTACCCATGTGGAAGACTGGGAAGGAGCTCCTGGCTCCTGGCTTTGGATTGGCCCTGCTCCAGCCATTGTGACCATTGGGGGATTGAACCAGAGGATGAAAAATCTCTCTCTCTCTCTCTCTCCTCTCTCTCTGTCTGCCTTTCAAATAAATAAACATTACCCAAAAAAATGCTTAAGAGCTGCAGGTACCATGTCTGGCCAGGAAGGGGGCAAGAAGAGGCACCTGAAACAGCCCAAGAGGCAGACCCAAGAGACGGATGGAGAAGACAGGGCTTTCAAGAAAAGCCAGAAACAGGAGCAAGAGAAACGGGAGGTGCTAAAAGCAAAGGCCACAGGGAAGGGCCCCTTGGAAATCTGGCAACTGCAAACTGTTCCTCGTGCCCCCGGTGATGGTGCTATTGACCCCTTTCCTATCAAAAAATGCCACTCATAGTTAGAACGAATCAACTTTTGTAAACACCATACTATGGCTCACAGTCTCCTGAGTTGTTTTCACTCAGCCATTCTTAGCCTTGAATTTCTGTGTTACCTGGAATTAAACCAGCTCATTGGAGAAAAAAATGCCTGAGAGATGAATCAGCGATATTTGATGACTGGTTAAGAGCCTTGAAGAAGCAAGCGATGACATCCTCGTCCATAAGCCGGGTGGCTCCAGTGAATAAGAAACAAGGGTTTCCTGTGGACAGCCTGGCTTTCTGGCAAAGACAGGGAGCACATTTGGGGACACAGTGAATTTGAGGGGCTATGAGATATCCACATGGAGGTGGCGAGTCCACAGTTGGACACATGAGGCTGAGGCTTGCAGAGGAGTTCTTGGCCAAGGGAAAGGACATGAATTAGCTCATCAATGTACAGGTGGTGGCCAAGACTTTGAAATAAATAAGGACTCCACAAAGAGTGGGCCAAGGACAGAACCTGGGGGGACATCAGCATTTACTGGGAGGTGGGACATGAGAGTGGACTTGAAAAGAATGAGCAGCGGTCAGAGCCAAACAAGAGACTATGTCTTGGAAGCCAGGGAGTAGAACACTTTGAGAAAGAGGATATATGGGGGAGGGGGGGTGTTGTGGTGTGGCAAGTCAGATAGGGATGCCCACATCCCATATCAGAGTGCCCACTGCTCCACTTCCAATCCAGCTCCCTGCTAATGTGCCTGGGAAGCAGAAGATGAAGTTCAAGTACTTGAGTCCCTGCCACCCAAGTGGGAGACCTGGAAGAAGCTCCTGGCTCCTGCCTCCTGGCTATAGCCTAACCCAGCCCCAGCTGTTATAGCCATTTGGGGAGTAAATCAGTAGATCAGTGGAAGATGTCTCTCTCTCTTTCTCTCTCTCTCTCTCTTTCAAATGCATAATTTTAAAAGAGAGAGAAGACCTAGTCAATGATACCTGCATGAGTCCTACAAAGCAGGGAGGCAGAACACCCCCAGCCCCGAGCAATAACAAGGTTATTGGTGGTTCTTTGTGTGAAGAGGCTAGAGCAGAAGCCCAGCTTTGGGAAGCTGATGAGAAGGCAGGAGGTAACAATGAGTGGCCAGCAAGTGTAGACGCTCTGCAAGAAACTGCTGAAGACACCCAGACGTGTGTGCCCGTGAGGGGAGAGCAGGACACGGCCTACAGAGCTGCCTCGCCCGTGCAGATCAAGCTGGAACCTGCCCACGCCTCTGCGCTACCAACTGGGAGACAGGACAGAGGATAGGAAACCACACCAAAGGGATGCAATCAGAGAGCACCCATCTGTGAGAAACTGCAGCACGGACAACCCAGGGTTTTTATTTTTCCCCCAATTAATAAAAAGAAAAAAGGATATGTGGAGGGGAAGCTTTTAGATTTAATGAGACTTAGAAGACAGACCAACCAATCGCAATGTGTAGGCCCTATTGGATCTTGAGTAAAATGAAATGTATCAGACAATCAGAAATTGGACTGCTGACTTAATACTTGATAGTACAAGAAATGACTATTCATTTTTTAGTCCACTGATGATATTGTGCTTTATTATTTATTATTATTATTATTATTATTATTTTACTTTTCCCTTTTTATTAGTCTACAAATACAGCCTTCAAACTGCCTAAGTGAGAAAAGTCCACATTGGCAGAATCCCTGGGAAGGAACAAACAAGAGGACTAAATACAGAAAAATGTTGTCTATTCATGAACTACTACTACTTTTAGTTCATTTGATGATAGCTTACATCTGTCTTTCAACAATGTTTAAAAAGAAGTCATTACATGTTAGAAATATAAAGTCAAATATATCAAAATATAAAATCAAGTATATCAAAATATAAAATCAAGTATATCGAAATGAGTGGATATGACAGGATGTCTGAAATGTGCTTCAAAACAATCTATGGAGAGGAAGGCAGCAGCCAGGACATTAATGGACCAGGATGGGACATGGGCTAATGGCTGTCACAGGTGGTAACAGGGATCATTATAGCGTCGTGTCTGTGTTTGAAATTATTCATAGGACAGAGTGAAAAGGAAGGCTTGGCTAGGAAGGGAAGAAGAGGCAGGTAGGGGGAGCAGATCTGATGGGCCCAGCGGGGTTCCAAGGCCTGACGTCTCTGTCTCCCCACTTCTCTGAGGTTACTGGAACAAACCCACTCTTAGCACCCATCCCGAGACAGCAGAGTAGAGAGAGTGAGATCCAAGACTCTTCAGTTAGACTGATCCAAGGGCAGCTATGAGACAGAAGTGGCCACCTCTTAACCACAGAGAAACCAAGCCAGCCCCCGTGGCCTTGGGTCGGCCCTTGCCTGCCACTGATGGGTCTGTCCCTGCACCCAGGGCAGGAAGGAGGGGAAAGTTCATCCTTAACCAAGACTCTGTGGCAAAATAATATTCTACACAGAGGACCTCTGTGAGACCTCAGTGGAAAGAAAGGGTCATCAAGGAAGGATGTACTCTTCTCTGAAGGTGTTAGGTAGGAAGTCAGATATGAGCTTATGTGTATGTGACAAAGGCCTCAAGAGTTGACATCTAGGTCCAGCATATGCATCTCAAAGTCATCCCACCCCTTCTGCCTGAAAATCTTCCAGGTGCAGCCCAGTATCTGCAGGATCCTGATCCTCCAGGGGGTCCTGCTCATCCTTCCTCTAACCCAGGGCTTCCCCCTGTCTGATAACTTCAGAGGGAAAACTCAGAAAGGAATTTTTAGTATTTACATCCAAAAAGTCTTTTGTTTCAGGAGGAGAAGATGTGGGAAGTCAAGGCCCATCACCTTAAAAACCCCTGGCCCTCAAGTGGACTGAGCGCTCAGCCCTCTGCCTGTCTGCTGAGCCGCCCGCCTGGCCTGGCCAGGTGTACTCTCTCCACTCAACCATGTAACCTCACCCCCCCACCCAGTCCAAGCGACTGCGCACTACCTCTTGGGTCCTGTCTGGAGAGGTGCCCATCCGTTCTTACGGATGTCCCTGCCCTAATAAACCTTGCTATTTTACTTTCCACTGCTCACGCCTAAATTCTTTCTTGTGCGAAGACAAGAACCCTACCATTCACTGGTAACAAAGGGAGGAGAGAACCTCCACTTTGCTTATGGCTGTGTCCAAATACCAACAGAGTCTATGGTCACAAAAGGCTTCCACAGCCTTGGCAGCCCATGGCAAGAGCCTCGGGTGATCACTGACGTCATAAATAAGAGTGTTAACTGTTAAAGGAACAATAGAAGTCACTACGCACTTACTCCCCATGTAGGACCTCCATCCCTAATGAGTAGTACTATGAGAATCGACTGCAAATTGTGTTCCCAAACTGTACTCTATATGTTGTGTGTGTGCATGGGTGCAAACTGTTGAAATCTGTGCTTAACATGGAGTTTGTCCTCTGTATATAAAATCAAACTGAAAATGAACCATAATGAAGAAGGAGATGGGAGAGGGAGAGGGAGGTGGGATGGGAGTTGTGTGTATATGTGGGGGGAGATTGGGGGAAAGAACCACTATATTCCTAAAGTTGTATCTATGAAAAAATGCATTCATTAAATAAAAACTTTTTAAATAAAAGTTCATCCCTATCCATTCTAGCTGTAAAGGGACCTCAAGCAATGATCAAATGCATTCCTGAGTCCAGGGCTGGGCTCCTTGAGGTGGCCAGATAGGAAGATTCAAGGGAGGTGCGTTTCCATCCCAGAGCCTCCGATCCTAAGCCCACGGGAGCCTGGGCAAGCGCCGTCACCTCTCTGGGCAATGAGCACATATGGTGTGGCCTCTGTGGGGGCTGCCTCCCTGGGCCTCCCCGGCCCTTGCCCTGGCCCCGCCTGCACCAGCCCCTCTGCATCTGTCATCAGCCAGCTCTGCTCCCTACCCCCCAGCCCCTACCCCAGGCCAGGCTTTGTTTGGGGGCACTTGGCGGGCTGCCCGCGCACACAGTGGAGGGGGTGACGCCTGCTGCCGCAGACGACACTCCACAGCTGCATCGTCACCCACTATGCCCCGCCACGGCCCCCAGTTCCAGGAGACCCAGAGCCCAGAACAACCAGACCCATCTCCCAACTGCCTCACCCCCTAAAACCTGCTTCTTTCTGGTAGTTTCTGCCCATTGCGGGGAGGGGGGGCAAAGGATTGAAGCAAGGCAAGACCAATCTCAAAGCTCCTATTGTGTGCTATGGGGCAGGCAGGACACAGCAACACCATTGGCTATGACTGTACAACTCTTATGAGCCTCAGATGTAGGTGCTGGAACCAGTCACACTTTGCAGCTGGGAAAATGAAGTCCAGCTAAGGGACGGGATTTACCGAAGGCAAGAAAGGAAGGGTGCAGCTAGCACTTGAGTCTGCCCTCAGGATGAGCCCCAGTCTCACTCAGGCTTGCACTCCACCCTCTGTGGGGCTGACAGTGCCTGTGTGAAGCCGGCCTGCACCGGCCACATGGACGGGTCACAGGACGGGCTCCGGCCCTCCTGCGGGGAGAAGAGGGGCTGAGAGGCCCCAAAGAAGCAAGGACCCCAGCCAGACCCAACCTCCAGTGACTGCAGCCAGGAGTCCAGGGCCTCCATCCTGCACATGGACAAAGGGAACACAGGGAGGGGCCTGGAAGGGCTCGGAGAGGGCGACACAGCAGGGTGCAGCGCAGCGGGCCCAGGCTCCGTCCTCCGGTCCAGGACGGTTTTGTCTTCTTGACAGCCTCCCACAGCTCCCCTGCACCCTGACACCCCCTCTCATCTTGCCTGGAAAACTCAGGGGCTTCAGTTTAGACAGAGCCCATTCCCCCCTCGGGGTCTGAGGCAGCTGGTCCAAAATGATCAAGGAACCCTAGACACAGTGTCGGCCACGTTGTCACATCTCCCAGCCTATGCTCATGCTGTTCCCTAAGCATGGGATGCTTTTCCCTCCAGCTCTCCCCTGGGGCTCCCCAGTTCATCCCTCAGTCTGCAAGGAACGCCTCGGTTTCCTCCTGGGAGCAATCTTCTCATTGTCCCCTCTGGGCATCCCACAGCGCCTCTCTCTCCCCACTAGAGGGAGCCCTCTGAGGCCGTGGGTGCCCTCCCGACTATCCCCTGATCCTGCCGCTGCCTCTGCCAGGGGCCTGGAAGCAGAGTGGGAGTTTAGGGAATACTGCAGGATGGAGGGAGATTATACCTTCGGGGTACATGAGTCGTAAGTCACTTTTCCAAGCCAGCAGGAAGCAGCAATCCAGGAAAACTTCATGGAGGTGGCAGGACAACAGGTAGGGCAGAGGTGGTGGCAGGTGTTCCAGGCAGCCAGAGGATTGGCCGTGAGGCCCTCTGTCCCCCTGCCAGGAAACTCCTTTGCGGGTGCCAGTGGCCAGGGGTGGGCAGGTTTGGGGCAGAGAATCAGGCTTCCTCTAGGCGCCTGACCTCCCCTCGGGGCGTGTGGCCAGGGCAGCTGCTGGGACAGCAGCTGGCGTCTGTCCCTGGAGCCCAAAGGCTGTGTGTGCCTTAATCCTAGCCCCTTGGAGCCCCGCAGGCTGGCAGGTGGGTTGATGAGGCAGAAAGGAGGCAACAGGAGAGGGCTGGGGAGATGAGCACCCCCCCAGGACCCCACAGCTGCCCACTGGACTCTGCCACGTGTGCTGTCCTCATCACCAGGCCTCCCCCAGTCCCAGAGCGCTGCCTCCTTCAACCCTTGGTTGGAGGCTCCTCCAGGCAGGAAGACCTGGCGGGTAAAGCTGCCGCCTGCAGTGCCGGCATCCCATATGGTCATCAGTTTGAGTCCAGGCTGCTCCATTTCCAATCCAGCTCTCTGCTATGGCCTGGGAAAGCAGTAGAGGGTGGCCCAAGTCCTTGGGCCCCTGCACCTACATGGGAGACCTGGAAGAACCTACTGGCTCCTGGCTCCTGGCTCCTGGCTTCTGATTGGCCCAGCTCCAGCTGTTGCAACCATTTGGGGAGTGAACCAGCGGATGCAAGACTTCTCTTTCTCTGCCTCTCCATAATTCTGCCTTTCAAATAAATAAATAAATCTTTTTTTAAAAAAAGACAAAGAGAAAGTTTGGACTGGAGCTGCAGAGAAGAGATAGATATAGCAGCCAAAGCATCCTTCTCCTTGGTGTCACTTTCCTGGACTGGGGCTGCCAGGCACGTGGCAGGAGGCCCCCACTGGGACCAAGATGTGGACAAACCTGACCTAGAATACAGACAGGGGGGACACAAGCGTACAGGGTATGTGAGGCGTGTTCTGTGGGTGACAGGCACACCATGTAGGAGGAATGCGCACTGCACCAAGTATCCATGGAGTAAGAACAGCTCGTATGGGACGTCACATGATGATGTGCCTGTGAGGGGTGAGACAGCGGACACCAAATGGAAGGTGTGCCCTGAGTGTGAGATGTACTCACGGGGAAGGGCACAGGCAGGGTATCAAGCGTATGCATGGTGCCAGGTGTATGTGACACTCAAAGTGTGTGTAATATGAGAGTTGCTGGCACGTGTGAGGCATCAGAGTGTGAAGTATACAGAGTGGGCGGGGCATGCAGTGTGATGGGTGCGCATGCCTGCGAGTGACCACAGAGCGTCAGCGTGAGCGCACATTGCAGATGATGTTCTCAAGATGTTCCCCGGGTGTGAGGTGCATCAGGCATACACAGTGTGTGGGTGTGCAATTTTGTTTCAGGTGTACATGGAGTGGAGTATGTGTACAATGAAAGACATTGTAAGAAAGTGTATCAGCTCTCCATTGAGTAGGAGGGGTGTGAGGCATGTGAGAGGTGTATACAGTGCATAAGGTATTCACAGTCTGTGACATGTGTGTGTCACTCAAATGTGTGAGTGTGTGAGATGTACACTGTGTGAGGTGCACAGTATGTGAGGTTACACGGTGTGTACAGTTTGTGAGGTGTGCAGTGTGTGAGGTGCACAGTGTGTGAGGTGTACACAGTGTGTGAGGTCTGTGCAGTGTGTGAGGTGTGCAGTGTGTGAGGTGCACAGTGTGTGAGGTGCACAGTGTGTGAGGTGTACACAGTGTGTGAGGTCTGTGCAGTGTGTGAGGTGTGCAGTGTGTGAGGTGCACAGTGTGTGAGGTGTACACAGTGTGTGAGGTCTGTGCAGTGTGTGAGGTGTGCAGTGTGTGAGGTGCACAGTGTGTGAGGTGCACAGTGTGTGAGGTGTACACAGTGTGTGAGGTCTGTGCAGTGTGTGAGGTGCACAGTGTGTGAGGTGCACAGTGTGTGAGTTGCAAAATGTGTGAGGTACACAGTGTGTGAGGTGTATGTAGTGTGTGAGGTGTGCAGTGTGTGAGGTTCACAGTGTGTGAGGTGCACAGTGTGTGAGGTGCACTGTGTGTGAGATGCACAATGTGTGAGGTGCACTGTGTGTGAGGTGTGTGCAGTGTGTGAGGTTCACAGTGTGTGAGGTGTGCAGTGTGTGAGGGGCAGTGTGTGTGAGGTGTGAGCAGTGTGTGAGGTATGCAGTGTGTGAGGTGTGTGCATTGTGTGAGGTGCACAGTGTGTGAGGTGTGCAGTGTGTGAGGGGCAGTGTGTGTGAGGTGTGAGCAGTGTGTGAGGTATGCAGTGTGTGAGGTGTGTGCATTGTGTGAGGTGCACAGTGTGTGAGGTACACAGTGTCTGAGGTCTATGTGGTGTGTGAGGTGCAGTGTGTGAGGTGTACACAATGTGTGAGGTGTGCAAGGTGTGCAGTGTGTGAGGTGTGCACAGTGTGTGAGGGGCACAGTGTGTGAGGTGTGCACAGTGTGCAGGGTGTGCAGTGTGTGAGGTGTGCAGTGTGTGAGGTGCACAGTGTGTGAGGTGTACACAATGTGTGAGGTGTGCACAGTGTGTGAGGGGCACAGTGTGTGAGTTGCACAATGTGTGAGGTGTGCACAGTGTGTGAGGTGCACAGTGTGTGAGGTGTACACAATGTGTGAGGTGTGCAGCGTGTGAGGTCCACAGTGTGTAAGGTGTGCAGTGTGTGAGGTGTGCACAGTGTGTGAAGTGTGCAGTGTGTGAGGTGTGCAGTGTGTGAGGTGCACAGTGTGTGAGGTGCACTGTGTGTGAGGTGTACACAATGTGTGAGGTATGCACAGTGTGTGAGGTGCAGTGTGTGAGTTGCACAATGTGTGAGGTGTGCACAGTGTGTGAGGTGTGCAGTGTGTGAGGTGTGCAGTGTGTGAGGTCTACATGGTGATGTGAGGTGTGCACAGCCTGTGAGGTATACACAATGTGTGAGGCACACAGTGTGTGAGGTGTGCACAGTGTGTGAGGTATACACGGTGATATGAGGTGTGCACAGCCTGTGAGGTGTGCAGCAAACCTGTGGTACTTGTGGGGGGGTGAGGATACACAGTGAGTGAGGTGTACACTGAGTGTGAGGTGCTCACGGACTGTGACACACTCCCGGAGTGTGAGGGGCACAGGGCGGGAGCTGTCCACAGTTCTGCAGTACACATGCCTGTGACACACTACCATGGCCCAATGCTGCAGCCTTGCCACACCTCATATGGAGAACCCAGGCTGAAAAGACAAGTGGACATCCCCTGGCTTCCCACAAAGCCTTGTATACAAGAAGCTGACAGTCGCCCATGTGTCCCCCTGCCTGCGGCTGCCCCAACCTGGTCATGAACTACAGGCTCTCTGGGGGATACCGAATAGTGCATCTTTTATCTGGTGTAAATCCCTCATGCTGCAAGTTAAATTCAACTTTTAGGTTTTAGTCCTCTGATCCCTGGAGGTCATGAACTCTCCTTGCCCTCAACAGCCTGGGGTCCTTAGGTTGGAAGAACAGTGCATTTATTGCACCTGCCTCCTTTACCAGTTGTAGGCACCAAACTATAGTGGCCTTATTTGCGGTGCTTAGCAAACTGCTGTGGGTGTGCATTTGAGACCCCAGGAATCTGGGCCCACCGCGACCCCTGTATCCACCCACAGGCAGAGAAAGACTGATTAGAATGGGCTTGCAGGAAAGGCTGGGCGAGTGTACTCCTTGGGTCTGTCCAGAAGCCAAGCCCAGTTGGCTCTCCCACTGGGCCTCAGCTTCCCCTGCCCCTGTCACAGTTCCAGGTCCTGCCATTTCTGCTTCCCTTGCTGTCTAGGACCCTGGGGAAGAAGCAGAGGCGACAGGCATTCAGAGGCACACGGCAAGGGTAAGGTGGGCACAGCCTGTGGACTGGAGGGTGAGACGCTGGGCGGGTTCCTCTCCCATGGAGCCAAGCTCACTGTGGGCGGGCACAGCCCTCACCCCCCACCCCCACCCCTTTCCTCCACAGCCTCCCACCCAGAGCTGGGCAAAAGCTCCATTCTCGGTGAGCCTGCGATTACAGTGAGGGATTTCATCTAGAGAAGCCCCTCTCGAGGGAAAGTGTTAGGTTTACTTGCTATGTCGGTGTCGGGGGCAGGATTTTAACAAACCCATTGATGAGAGGAAAGAAGGCTCTAGCCCGTTCGGCCAAATTTTCAAAGGATGTCTTGGGTTTGAAGAGATCCTCGCATTAGGAGTGACAAGTCACCCGTGGCACCCCAGCCTCGGGCTCTGCCTCAGGCCAGCCAGTGCCCCTCTCCCAGCCCACGCAGCACCAGGCGTGCCGGCCACACACTCCCAGGAGGGCAAGAGCCAGATCTGTCTCATCAGCCACAGGAGTTCTTGCTCTTAGCAGAAGGCATGTCCCCGAGAAGGCTCTCAGTAATTAGGTCCTCTCCTCCTGGGCTGTTCCCCAGAGGGCCACTTAGCTCCCTCCCAAACCTCTTAACTCTGCTCAAATGCCGCCGTGTCAGCCCGACCACTGCAGCTGGCCCCAGGGTGGTGCCCCAATCTCACTCATCCCGTTGTGCTTGCTCGCCCCGTGAATCACCTGCTAACCTACCATAGAACGTGTGTGTTGTGTTTATTGTCAGGTCTGTGCTGTGCCCTGTTATATTCCCAGCACTGGGACAAATGCTTGTTGCTTGAGTGAATGGATCAGACACCAGACGTTCTACATCTATAACCTGGCGGTTTCACAGCCCCTCTCCAACTTCAACCCAGTCCGGCCCCTCACCATCTGCACCCCTGTGACGGGCAGTTTCAGGCTGCAGCGAGGAGGGTGAGTGCGCAGAGAGGGCCCAGGTACAAGAGGGGAAAGACTGGGGATGGAGGGCCCCTGGGGTGGGTCCTGCCTCACTCGTGTTTTCACCCTCTGGCCCTTGGGCACCTCCCGCCTCCTGGCCAGAGCAGCAGCCTGTGCCAGCCCGAGGGCAGAGGCCACAGGTTCAGCCTGGGCAGGGCCAAGGGTGCTTGAAGCCCGGGGCAGGTGCAGCCTGGATTGGGTTTCCTGAGCTATATATATAGATAGATATAAAGGCTTCCAGGAGCCCCAGGGCCGGCCGCTCCCTGAGGGTGCAAGGCGGTGTGGGCTGGCCAGGCCGGCATTCCTGCCCAGAGGCCATTCTCCATTTATAGCCCCTAGGCAGGCCGGCCAAGGGAGCTGAGTAGAGAGGACTGGAAAGGGCAGAGGGAAAAGGCGGCACCCCAGGCAGCCCCCCTTCCCCACCTCCAGCACAGGAGCCCCTCGTGGCGAAGACAGGAGAACCAAGGCCCAGAGCCCAGAGCCCAGCAGTCTGCACAGGCCTCGACTGGCCCAAGAGGGACCTGAGAACCCCACCTCACCCCGAGCCCTTCTGGCTTTTGCCGAAAGTCTCTCCAGAGCAAGAGGAAGCTGGACTAGACTCTGCGGTACAAGAACACGATACTCTCAGCTTCCAGAATGGATGCAGTTCTCTCTGCCCCCAACTCAGCACTAGGGCTAAAGGGATGCCAGGACAAATCAAGTTCAAAACTGTCAAAGCAGCTTTGGTTTATAACCTGCGAGTGATAAGACAGTAAATCTCTTTGATAAGTTCGAACACACAACATTTGCTTATTGTAAAGGCACCTTGATAACTGTCTCAGGGAAGTTTTTATGAACACAAAACACAAAAAAGCAAAGTTGTAATCACTTAAGTCTCAACTTATTTCTATATTTTCTTTGCTTATATTTGAGAAAAACCTAGATGAGTGTAGACAAGTGTTTTAGAGAGCTCACCTGAAAACCTCAGGGTGCCATCTGTTACATGGATTCACCCACCAAACATTTATTGAGTGCCTACCAGGCATCAGGCATTTTGTCGAGGCCCAAACAAATAGGAAGAAATACTTGCTGCAGTCTAAATAATTAATAGAACCATTATTTCCATTTCTCATTGTGAGTAAAAGCCAAATGTAAAAACTTAAGCTCTTCCTGGGTGCCAAATCTCTCGACTGCACGCTACTACTGGACTGCAGCAGGCCGCGTGTCGTGGCGCAGTGTGAGGGTGCCTGCCCCGGGCAGAGGGACCTGAGCTTGCTCTGGGTGACAGGGCAGATATGTTTAGTCACGTACGTGACTGTGCAGTTCTGAAGAAATACAACCACACTCATGCTGACACACTTCACTGAGTTCTCATATGAAAGGACTTTAAAAAGTTCATGGAAAAGTAAAATTTTTAAAAAGTTGATTTGATTCAAAAAATGTTGAAATGCACATTTTTTCATACTACAAGCTTCCAAGAACTTTTTGAAGATCATTCTTCTATGCGTAAAGCTCCAAATGGCACGAGACCACCATTTCATTCATCTGACACTCACCAAGTAGCTACTGCGTGAATGTTGGTGAACTGAACATCTTTGCCTTCATGGGGCCACGTCAGCTGATGAAGAAATGAATAAAGGAGAGGATTTCTAAAGCGGTGCATGTTGCGGTGCAGCAGGCTAAGCTGTCACTTGGGAAGCCCACATCCCGTATCAGAGGGATTGGTTCAAAGCCCTGGCTACTCCATACTTCTGATCCAGTCTCCAGCTAACGCACCTGGGAGGTAGCAGATAACAGCCCAGGTACTTGGGTTCCTGCCACGCGCATGGGAGACCCAGATGGAGTTCCTGGCTTGCTCTCTCTCTCTCTGCCTCTGCCTTTCTGAAACTCTGCCTTTCAAATAAACAAATAAATAAATCTTGAAAAAATTTCACCAAAAAAAAAATGCAGCCAGAATTCAACCACTTTTCTCCAACTCCACTGCTGCCACTGAATTCCAAGCTACCATCCTCACTCACTCGGATGCCTGCAGTGACCTCCTAATTCATCTCCCTGCTTCTGCCCCTGCCCCCCCAGAAATCAGCATGCTGCTGTTAACATGTGAGGTCGGGTTCTTTCCTTCTCCTAAAGCCCCCCCACTGCAGCTTTCCATCCCAGAATACAATTCCTTCTCTCCCTTTCTGACCCCATCTCTCACCACCTCCCGCCTTGTTCACCCTGCTCCAGACAACCCAGCCTCTTTGCTATATTTCAAACTGTAAGACACAGCCCTGCCTCGGGACCTTTGCACGTGCGGTCCCTCTATCTGGCCTCACATAGATGTGGCTTTCTGCTTCCCCTCTGGTCAGATGTAATCAGCCCACAAAGGCCTTCCCTGAGCACTCCACATAATGAAAGCATCCTCATGCTTTGCTCCTTTGTTTCCTGTTTCTTCCTAGATCCTGTAACCCCCTAACACTCTGTCATTCTTTGCTTGTTTATTTATGATTTTTCACCTTGTCCCATAATGTAAGCACCAGGCGCGCAGGGTCTTGGCTTTGTTTACTGCTGGATTCCCTACACCTGGCCCAGTGCAGAATACTCCATAACGTGTGCTGAATGAGTAAATGGAGGAGGTGGTATGAAGTGGGGGTGGGGGGTGAGGGAGGGCCCTTCAGCACCACTGGCAGGGTGGGAGATGCAGTTAGGGCCCCTGAGCGCCTTCTTCCCAGAACAGCCAGGAAGGAGGCCTTCCCGAAGGTGGTGGGAAAGGCACTTCAAACTTCAATGACCGGATTCCAGAAGGGGTGAATGGTGGAGAGCAATTTGCAGCCCGAGCAGGGAGAGGAGGGTGAGGACTGCAGATTCAGGAAGATGTTGTGAGGCCCCATGGGGGGCGGAGGGGTGTGCTGAGGCTTGTAGGGGAGCCAGATTTGGGGCGGCTGCCTGCTCCTTCTGCTTCCAGCCTCTCCAGGATGCCTGCAAGGGAGCAACACGGCTGAGGCTTCTGCAGGAGCCGAGCCTGGGGATTGCTTGGGCACCTTCCGGGGCTTTGTGCCCCAGGGGAGGGCTAGGGAGCCCACTGGGCACACTGCTGCAGCTGGTGCTCAGGACAGAGCAGGCCCTCTGACTACCATGGCCCTGCACCTCGGACCGAGGACTTCTGCATCCTTGATCTCTCCAGCTTCTCAGCACTAAGCAACTGCCCCAAGAAAGTCCTCCTATCCCCATATTGAAGCAAACGGCAACTGAGGCTGGGGAAGGAGGTGTGGCTTCCACAGAATCACACAGCTGGGAAACTGGGGATTTGGGTCCCCCCTGGTGGGCAAATGCCATTCTCAAAGAGTTCTCAGGCCAGGTCCCCGCCTCGAGGATCTCTGCGAAAGGCATTTCCCGGGTCTGCGGGGGGTCTGGAGCAGACGCAAGCCCTGCGCAAAGGGAGTTCACTTCCCAGCCCAGGAGGCTCTCAGCCTAGCCCCAGGGACACCCGGCGTCAAGGGCGAGGGTGGGCTGGGCGTGAGTCCACCTCACTGCCTGCAGACCCCGCACGACCCGAGTTCGGAGAGAGGGGCTAGATTAAGCTCCAGCAGCGAGATCCACGCCCGAATAGACGCAGCTGGGTTTCTCAGCGTTCAGGAAAGACGAGCAGGGCCCGCGCAGCCCTCTGAGTGACTCTCAGGACAGGGACAGGGACTGGCCGAGTGGCTCTGCCCCCGCGTCCGGTGCGTCTCTGCCTGGCCCCTCCGTCTCTGGGCCTCTTTGGTGGTGGTGGTGGGGTCTCGCCTTTGCACCACCTCAGCCCTAATTGTGTCTCTGCCCCATTACTTTGCATCTCTCTCAAATCTCTCCTGATCTCATTTCTGCCCCGGCTCTGCTCCTGGTTTCCGCACAAATACGGGACCGAGTAAGAGCCAAACTCCGCCCGGAGGGAAGTGAGCGCCCAGGGCCAGCGTTTCCCGCGAACACAGGAGTCGCGTGTTGGAAAGGGTGTGCCTAGGAGCCAAGCGCAGCGGGTCAGGCTGCCAGTCTGCCGCGCTCCCTGCTCCGGGAGGGACCGGAGTGCGCGCGCGCGCGCTGGTGTCCACGGGCGGGAGGGGGGCCACTCTCTCGCCCTGGCGGCCACCCCGAGGACCCAGAGCTCCGCCCTCCTCTGTTCCTATTGGCCTCGTGCTCCCCCGCCCCCGCCCCCTCAACCGGCTTGGGCTCCCGGGGCGCTTAGGCTACTACGGATAAATAGCCCGGGGCGCCTGGCACTAAGCTAGGGCCGGGGAAGCCCCAGGGCACTGCCGCCGCTCTGCTCGCCGCAGGTCCAGCTGGCCAGGACGCGGCGGGGTGGCGGACAGTCGGGTGTGCCCTCAGACCCCCGGCACTCTGCCATCGCACGGCTGGGGTTCCCCAGCGACAGAAAGTTCCGGGCAACCCCTGCCGCCCGGGTTGGTGAGGCCGGGCCCGCGCCGCCCTGCGCTGGGACATGGAGCTGCTGTCGCCGCCGCTCCGAGACGTGGACTTGACGGGCCCCGACGGCTCCCTCTGCTCCTTTGCCGCAGCGGACGACTTCTATGACGACCCGTGTTTCGACTCCTCGGATCTGCGCTTCTTCGAGGACCTGGATCCGCGCCTGGTGCACGTGGGCGCGCTCCTGAAGCCCGAGGAGCACACGCATTTCCCCGCCGCCGTGCACCAGGCCCCGGGCGCGCGCGAGGACGAGCATGTGCGCGCGCCCAGCGGGCACCACCAGGCCGGCCGCTGCCTGCTGTGGGCCTGCAAGGCGTGCAAGCGCAAGACCACCAACGCTGACCGGCGCAAGGCCGCCACCATGCGCGAGCGGCGCCGCCTGAGCAAAGTGAACGAGGCCTTCGAGACGCTCAAGCGCTGCACGTCCAGCAACCCCAACCAGCGGCTGCCCAAGGTGGAGATCCTGCGCAACGCCATCCGCTACATCGAGGGCCTGCAGGCTCTGCTGCGCGCCCAGGACGCCGCGGGCCCTGGCGCCACCGCCTTCTACGCGCCCGGCCCACTGCCCCCAGGCCGCGGCGGCGAGCACTACAGCGGCGACTCGGACGCGTCTAGCCCGCGTTCCAACTGCTCCGACGGCATGGTAAGGCCTGGACGCCAGGCGGAAGGAGGGGAGGCAGCCCTGGGGCGTGGGGGTGGGGGAAGGAGTGGGTGGGTCTGGAGCCTTTCCCGAGGGCGGGGAGCTGGCCCTCGCGACAGGCATGGGCGGACAGGGGCCCGACCCAGAAGTGGACTCGCGTGGCTCCGGCGGCTGTCGCTGAGGTAGCCTAGGGCTTTGGAAGCACGCAGGACGGGTACAGTCGGCACGGCTGGGACGCTGTTACAAAACTTGTTGAGGGATCTGCTCCTTTCCTCCATGGATCCCTGTTTCCAAAATGCAGATCTGAGTCCTGCCTCGTTTGGCTCTGGACTCTGCGGTGCGCGGCTCCTGTCCACCCAGGACAGATCCGGGACCAGAAGCCCTCGGCTGAGTCTCGGGGAGCTGGGGAGGGGGTTGCTCCTGGGAGTGGCGCTCCGGTCCCGCGGGCCTGACGCGGTCCCCCCAACCCTTTGCAGATGGACTACAGCGGCCCCCCGAGCGGCGCGCGGCGGCGGAACTGCTACGACGGCGCCTACTACAGCCAGGCGCCCAGCGGTGCGTATCCCGCGCCTCCTCCATGTCCCTCTCCCAGCCGCCCTGGCTTCCCTCCACCTAGGACCCCCCCAACCCCGCCCCACATAGCCTGGCAATGGTGCGGGGGATGAAGCCCTGGCGGGTCGCGTGCCCTGCCGTCGTCCCGCACCCTCGCTGGATGGTTTCAGACTCCCGCAAGTCCTCCGAAGCACAAGGGGGCTCAGGGGTGGAGGAGGTAGCCGCGGCTCCACCCCTGCTCACTCCCCTGCCCTCCCCGCGCAGAACCCAGGCCCGGGAAGAGTGCCGCCGTGTCCAGCCTTGACTGCCTGTCCAGCATCGTGGAGCGCATCTCCACGGAGAGCCCCGCTGCGCCCGCGCTCCTGCTGGCGGACGCGCCACCGGAGTCGCCCCCTCGCCAGCAGGAGGCGGCCGCCGAGAGCGAGGGCGAGCGCGGAGCACCCACGCCGGCCCCGGACACCGCCCCGCGGTGCCCTGCGACCGCAAACCCCAACCCCATCTACCAGGTGCTCTGAAGGGGAGGGCTGCCTCGTGCAAGGGCGCCGCTGCCTACGCGCCCGAGGGACGGAGCCCCTGGGGTTCCTTCGTGCCCCCAAGATTGAGCTTAAAGCGACCCTCCGCCCCCTCCTCCGCGGTGGCAGAGACGGGGGGAACCCGGTCCCCGGCCCCAGGGCGAGCTCACGGTGGGTGTCTTCCACGCCGCGCCTGCCCTGGCCGCTGGGCGATCGCCGGCAAGCCGGGGCTGATCCTTCCGCTTCCTCGACGCCTCCCCAGTAGGGGGAACTGGATCGCCGCGGACCCAAGCCCGGCCCCGCCCCACCTCCGTAGCTACATCCTTTCAAGCTCCTCCCATCGCACCTGCGGGATGCGCGCCAGTCCCGCAGGTAACCCACCCCAACCCCGCCCTCCGGTTCAGGACCACTTTTTATAATACTTTTTTGTAATCTATTCCTGTAAATAAGAGTTGCTTTGCCAGAGCAGGAGCCCCGAGGGCTGTATTTATCTCTGACGCATGGTGTGCGGTGCAACGGCGACTTTCTATGTTTATACGGCAGGCGGGCGAGCCGCGGGCGCTCGCTCAGGTGTTCGAAATAAAGACGCTAATTTATGCCGCGGTGGCTCCGGCTTTCCCCGGGCTCGGGGGCGGGATCCGGAGGAAAACCCGCGAGCTGGGCCAGCTGTCTCGCAGCGACCCCTACAGGCGACAGGCAGATTGCAAGGAGGAAGACCGCTCAGGGTCGAGGGAGTGGGGATGCCTCCAGAACACACACTGGGGTTTCTCTGAGTTTGATCTGCATCACACGCAAGGCGGTGGCTCTCATGGAAGCGTGCACATCATATGGATAGCATTAGGTGAAAAGAATCCGTGCCTTGCCCCGCCCCCAGCCGCAGGGATTCTGATGAATGAATCTACTCCAGATCCCCAGGGGGCGCCCCCAGCTGATTCTGAAGGGTGTGCAAAGCTGAGAACGATGCCCCTGCACCCCACAGGATGACCCCAGGTGTCTCCCGAAGGGTCACGGAAAGGCGGTGGCCTCAGGTGCCACACGGAGTCCTAACGGAGTGCAGGCTGGGATGGGGTGCTCACTACAGGGGTGATGTGGGCTGCAGGGTCCCTCCAGGCTTGTACTGATAGTGTCACCACAAGGGACAGCATAGCCAGATGAGCACAGACACCTCTGCTGAGCCAGTAACCCGGCGCTGGAGCAGCCTTGCACAGCCAGGTCTCATAGAAGACAGGAACCACCAGACAGAGGGACTCGCAGGACCCGGCATGGCCACAGGTGGCGCAAGTGCTCTTGTCACACTAAAAAGTCGCTGAGAGGAGCAGGGGTCTGGAGGGGGTGCTCCCTGGAGGAGGTGCCCTTGGAGTGGCATCTTGAGAAACAAGAGTAGACAACGCACTTGCAATGCCCACGGACCCACACACACACACCTCGACCCCCTGCTGGTTCCCAAGGCCTGGGCCACTCATGTGTCATCCTCCTACCCCCAACCCATGTGGGAGGGGTACTTCAAAAGGTGTGTTGACAATGGCATTAGAAGAGTTTATTCTGGTGTAAAAAAAAATTTTTTTGAAACCATGCATAGTTTTTTCATACTGTGCATTTTCCACGAACTCTTGGAAGATCCCTATGCACGTGCCCCTGGGACCCAAGCATCTACCTTCCACCCTGCAGATCTGCCTCCTGAAAATCCAACATGCCCACTCACAAGGCTTTGTCTAGTGGGGGGCCCACGGGAATGGAGGCAAAGCATGATGCCAGAAGGCATGTCCTCATTATGTGTCTGAGGATCTGCGTTCCACCCTGAGCACGGCCTCTGCTCTCCCCAACACAGCACCGCAGAGGAGATGCCCAGAGCTGTTCTGTGACTAATGATCCTAGCCTGTCCGCTGGCTGCCTCCCCAGAGGTCCCTTGGGTTTTTTTATATGCCTCTGAGACCCCCTGGGACTCAATCAGCACATGGCAGGTCCTAGGCCGGCTGCACACAGATACCACTGGGTGTGGTTCCTGCCTGGGAGACGCACCCAAGACATTTGGGGGAAGCAGCTGATTGCATTACAGTGAATGCAGCTCTGGAGTTAGGTGCTTGTGGCAGAGAACACTGGGAGCCGAGAGGAAGGTGCCCTACCCATCTGGAGAAGTGTGGTCCAGCAATTGCTCATAGGAGTAGTCTTGAACGAGCTGGCCAGGGGAGAGGGGCCCAAGAACAGTGACCAGGCTGAGGAAATACCATATGCAAAGACCCTGGGGTAGAGAAATAAAACCGTGCCTTCATAGAATGGAAAATGCTCTAAGGTAGGCTAAAGGCAGGGGCAGAGTGACAGTGAATCTCATTTAGGCTTTACTCCAAGGACAAGTAGGGAGCCATAGAGGAATCTAAACCTGGTGTGTGTGTGGCTGGGGTGGGGGGATACAAATAAATCTTTATTTTAGAAAGGTCAGTTTGGGCTGGCAGAGTGGACAGAAAGGAACAAGACTTGAGACAGCACGACTCACCAGGAGGTCACTGGGGTTGCCCAGAGGAGACAGGACAGGCCCTGGACTAGGGGCGTGACTGGGGGTGGACACAGGCACAGGATTGGGGCTGGTTGTTGAGGCGTCAATAGAAGCTGGCTGTGGGAACAGCTATGACACAACCGACTTAGTGCTGTGTTATAAATGGTGAGGTGCTCTCTAAGGGACAGCAAGGATGCTGATAGAGAGTCATGGGGTGAATAAGAAGGAAGTGGGGTGAAGCGGAATTTCTGCATGGAGAACCAATGGCATAGGTGAAGACGGCCCCAGATCTCTCCACATGTGATTAGGAAACAATGGGAACCTGCCCTCCACCGGGGTTTTGGCCAGGCAAGCAGACAGCAGACTAAACTTCAGCCCCCACACACCTCAGGCAGGTGCATTTGTGCAGTGAACAACTTGCACAACAGTTCACAGCACCTTGTGTGCAGAGGCCCCAAGGGAGTGTGGGGAAAGAAGGAGTCATGGATGATGCAGGCTCTGCTTTGCTTGTGAGTAGGTGGTGCCGTTACAGAGGTAGGGACCTCAGGAGAAGCAGGTGGGTGATGCTTTTCAGTTTCAAGTAATAGAAACCCCATTCCAACCAGCTTAGACCCCACAAGGGCTGGGGACACCCAGGGCAGTGCCCCACAGCACCTATGGGCCCTGGCAGCTGGGCCTGGAGCCCCTCTCCTCATCCATGTTTCCCCCTCCTCATCTCTACATGCCCCTCCCCCATCCACACTGGTTTCCCCAGCCACTCCAAGGTTACTGTAGATCTCACCCTTGAACCCCAGTTAGAAAATTCCCAGAGAAGAACTCTCATTGGACCAGCTCAGGTCATGAGCTAGGATTGGAACCCAGACCCAGGACGAGCGAGCTCCAGAGGCTGCTCTCTCTCTGTGGACTCTACAGAAATCAGGAGAGAGGAAGTGAGGGAGGGGGGCAGGTAGAGGTTGGGTCGCACCACGGAGGATGGGATGTGAGGTCCCCCCCCCGGCCTGTCCCTGACCTCAGTCCCCCGGTGGTGGGGGTGGGGGTGGGTTGGCAGGGTGGGGGTGAGGAGTTCCAGCTAAGTCCAACTCCATTTGCAGTGTCAATGAAACATTCCTTGTTTGTGGGACCCTTTTTGACCAGGGTTGGATCTGAGGACGTCCCAGAGCCGTGCGCTCTACAGATACACAAGGAGCCCTCAAAAAGCTCAAGGAGGGGCTGGCGCTGTGGTGCGCAGAGGGTAAAGCCATCACCAGCAATGCCAGCAACTCGTATGGCTTGGGTCCCAGCTCTTCCACTTCTGATCCAGCTCCCGCTAATGCACCTGGGAAAGCAGTGGAAGATGGCCCAAGTGGGCCCCTGCCACCCACATGGGAGACTCCAGTGAAATTCCAGGCTCCTGGCTTCAGCCTGGCCAGCCCTGGACATTGCAGCTGTTTGGGGAGTGAACCAGTGAATGGAAGATCTCTCTGTCTCTCTCTCTCTGAAACTGCCTTTCAAGAGAAAAATAAATAAATGAATCTTTTTTAAAACAAAAAATTCAGGGAAAATGCTCATTGTGAAAAAGCTGGCCATGGGTTTCAAAAATGTTTTAATTTTTTTAAAGATTAGTAATTTATTTGAGAGGCAGAATTACAGAGAGAGGGAGAGGCAGAGTTAGGTCTTCCATCTGCTGATTCACTCCCCAAATGGCCACAACATCTCGAGCTGGGCCAATTCAAAGCCAGGAACATCTTCTGGGTCTCCCACGAAGGTGCAGGGGCCCAAGGACTTGGGCCATCTTCCACTGCTTTCCCAGGCCATTAGCAAAGAGCTGGACTGGAAGGGAGCAGCTGGGACTTGAACTGGCACCCATATGGAATGCCAGTTCCACAGTCAGAGGCTTAACCTACTACACCACAGTGCTGGCCCTGGGTTTCAAAATGTTTTACACCAAAATAAACTTATCTTTTAATTCTATTTTTCCAAAAACTCTTTATAGCACCCTTGTATGGGATGTGCAAGACTTCTGCATACAAGGATACTTCAAAGGAGTCATAGAAAAATGGAATTAAAAGATACATTTTAGTGCAAAAAATATTTTGACATCCAGAGTGGTTGTTTAGTCTTGCAGCTAAGACACCTACATTTTATTTCCTGGTCCAGCTCCTGACTCCAGTTTCCTGCCAATGCAGACCCTAGGAGGCAGCCATGATGGCTCGAGTAGTTGAATTACTGCCACCCGCGTGGAAGAATCTGGATTGCAGTCCTGCTGCCAGCTTTAGCCTTGGCCCAGCCCAGCCTTTGTAGGTGTCTGAGGAGTCAACCAGCAGATGGGAGTTTCCACTCTCTCTTTCTCTGGATATAGATAGACATAGATGTAGATGTAGACGTAGACGTAGACATAGACATAGACACAGACACAGACATAGACATAGACATAGATGTAGATATAGTTATAGGTATGGATATAGGTATAGATATAGATACAGGTATAGATGTAGATACAGGTATAGGAATGGATATAGATATAAATACAGGTATAGATATAGGTATAGGTATAAATATAGACATAGATATGTAGATATATGTATATATAATGAAAAAGCATGCAAGGCTTCGATTTTTTAATTATTTGAGAGACACACTGAGACAGATACATGTAGGGATTAGCACTTTTCATGAACTGTCTGAAACTCCTGTGTTGAATTTCAAAACTTTTTACACCAAAATGGACTTGTATCTTAATTCTATTTCCCTCGAACTTGCTGAAGCACTCCTGATTGTGCTCACACAAGAGCACCATGTCTCCAGAGGGCCCCACCAGTGGCCGACCCCGTGGAGACAACCAAGCCTGAGGCACAGTGCCCCTCCCTTACCAGAACTCCTTCCAAGGCCCTGAGAGAAGCCTGGTTTCTTCCTTTTTTTTTTTTTTTTTAAAAAAGGAGTTATTCATTTATTTGAAAGGTGAGGAGGAGAGGGAGAGAGAGACACACACAGAGACAGAGAGAGAATGAATGTGAGAATCTTCCAACCTCTGGTTCACTCCCCAAATGACCACAAGGGCTGGGGCTAGGCCAGGCTGAAGTCAAGACCCAGAATTCCATCTGGGTCTCCCCACAAGGGTGCCAGGGTTCCAAGCATATGGGCTGTCTTCCTCTGCATTTCTAGGCTTATTACTAGGGAGCTGGATTGGCAAAGGAGCAGCCAGGATTCAAACTGGTGCTCCAACATAGGATGCTGGCGACACAAGAGGCAACTTAACCTGCTGCACCACAGCGCCAGCCCCCTAGTTTCTTTCAGTTTGCCATAATAAATCCCTTTAGCCAATCTGTTATGATTATTGAATCTTCCTGTTCTGACTTCCTCTTGCACTGAGGGGCATTGATAAGGATGTTTGAGTCCCATCTACAGGCATAAATTGCACTGGAGTTTAGTGGAATCTATTTTAAATAATTGCAATTTAAAACAGAAGCAATAATAATGAGCAATTATATAAATTAAAATAATTCTGACATTGAGAAGACAATTGTAATCCAAACTATATTTAGATTATACCCAAAATAGTTTATTAAAAGAAAGAGATAACTTTCAACTGTAATTATGGAAAAAGACTCTCAATATGTTTGCTAATGCAGTCGGTAAGGAATAGCAAATTAAGGGAGCACAGATTTACTTTTTTGGTGATTGGACACAATATACTGCCATCAACAGCAGATAGCTTATAAGTCCTGTTGTGCCACTATAACAAAACCTCAGCAACATCCACATAGCATTTAATGCAACTTGTCGATTTACAGTATTTCAAATATCCCACCGTACCAGAAGGTCCGGGATGCTTTGACCTCTCACAGCCCACAGATGACAAACACTTGATGCAGTGCTACCCAAATTTGACCCAAACCCTGACAAATGTGCGTGATGTTTGCCAAAGACTTGTGAAAGATGTTTCCCTAAATTATAGAGAAATTAGCACAAAATTAGTCCTGGTACAAAGCCATTGTCACAAGAAGAGGCCATGGAAGGATCTGCCGTTGGGTGCATGCGGGAAGGGAGGGCAAGACCGAGAGATAGGAGAAAGGGGGAGCCAGAGGAGGGGCACAGAGGGATGAGATGAGGAGGGAGACAAAGACAGACAAAGACGGTGATGTGAGAATGATGAAGCAGCATCTACTCCGCCTGCACGCAGAGCCCTGGCATTTAGAAAATTACATCTGAGACTGCGACACTTGTTCTTATGCCATACTGGGTCATTTGAGCCTAGTTCCCAAGTTTTGTTTCTTCAGACCACATTGAACGGTAGACTCCAGTTCATGGAGAACTCTTCCCAGGAGCAGGGGGAATGAGTCCCAGAACCTGTCACCGGCTCCAGGAGTCCCTGGAATCCAGGCCTGGCTGTGCCATTCACCAGCTCTGACAGCCTGGGGATGCGACCTAGCCTGTCTGGACTTCAGCTTTCTCTCTGGCTAACGACATCACGATTTTGAAAGGCCTGTGCCTTAAAGCTCTTCAGAGAAAGAACAAAAAAAAAAATGAAGTGGATGTTTTACAGAGAAGAGGACAGGGACCAGGTTCATCTCAGCATGGACAAATGACATAACCTCCTCATGAACTTCTCCCTTCCTTTTCCCCTCCCCAGAGTCTTACGAAGATATAACTCACATATCATAAAATTCACCCTTATAAAGTGTGCCTTTCAGTGGTTTGTAATCTATCCACAAGGTTGAGTGCTATGATCTGAAAATCATTTGGTCCTTGGATATATGTAGCTTAGTCCACAGAGTCTCACGTTACTGGTACTGGGAGGGTGGAAACTTACCCAATTATGGTGCTTGGAGGCAGGGCCTTTGGGAAGGGTTTGGGTTGGGTTAGGGCACTAAGGTGACACCCCAGGACCCCATCCTGGTGGCTTTATAAGGAGAGGCAGACAGGCAGACGCACACCCACCGTCTCCTGCTGTGTGCTGCTCCAGGCCACCTGCAGATTCTGCCGTCACCAGAGGCAGAGCTGCCCAATCTTGAACTTGAACCTCTACGACTGTGAGCTAAATCAACTCTCTTTCTTGATCAAGTCTGTGTCCTTGGGTATTCCATCATGGAAATGAAAAACTGACCAGTGCGCTGTGCAACCATCACCACTGTGAAATTCCAGAACTTCTGCATCACCCCCATTAGTGTCACTCCCCGCCCCGGCAGCCCCTCCCCTTTCTGGCTGTATGGACAGTTTACAAGAATGTAATCAACAATGTGTGGCCTTCTACATGTGACTTTTTCACAGGGTGTTTTCCAGGTTCATCCATCTCGTAATGTGCATCGATACTTCCGTTCTTTTTCATGACTGAGTAGCACTTCACTCTACGGCTACAACACATTTTGGTTATCCATTCATCAGCTGAGGGCATTGGGTTGTTTCCGTTTCTTAACCATTATGAATAATGCTGCCATGAACGTTCCCATGCAAGTTTTTCTAGAAACATGTGCTTCTAATTCTCTTGGGTTTATATACCTAATATTGAAATCTCTGTATGTATCATAACTCTATGTTTAATTTTTCAAGGAATTGCTAAGGCTTTTGCAAAGTAGTTGCACCATTTTCCATTCCCATGAGCAGTGTACTAGGGTTTCGGTTTCTCCAGATCCTTCACAATCCTGATTATTATTGTTTTTTTTTTTATTGTCATCTTAGTGGATGTGAAGTATGATCTCGTGGTTCTGAGTTGTAGTTCCCTAATGACTAGTGAGGTTGGGCATGTTTTCATGTGCTTATTGGCAATTTGTACATTTTCTTGGGAGAAATGAATATTCAGACCTTTTGTTCATTTTAAAATTAGGTTATTTGTGGGCTGCACATTTGGTCTAGGGGTTAGGTTGCCTCTCTTTCATGTCAGAGTACCTATGTACCGGTCCTGATGCCAGCTTCCTGCTAACGCATAGCCCGGCAGATACCAAATGGTGGCCCAAGTACTTGAGTCCCTGACACCCCGTGTGAGTCTGAGACCTGAACTCAGCCCCTGGCTCCTCCTCCTCCTCTGGCCCAGACCTGGCTGTGGCAGGGATTTGGACAGTGACCCAGTGGATGGGAGCTCCGTGTTTCTCCCTCACTCTCTGTCTCTCTTTTTTTAAAAAATAGGTTAATTGTGTTTTTCTTGCTGAGTTATCAGAGCTCTTTTGTACATTCTAGACACGATTTAAAACCGTTTTCTCCCACCGTCTTATAACGTTCTTGATCATGTTGTTTTATTCTGCTGAAGTCCAATTTACCGATCTTTTCTTTTTGTTAGTGTATTTGATATCATGTCTAAGAAGCCATATCTAACCCAAGTTCTAAGAGTCTTGCAGTTTTAGCTCATGCATTTAAGAATTTGATCCATTTTTAAGTTTCTACACGGTGTGAGAAAAGGCTCCAAGTTCAATCTTTGGGATTTACAGTTGTTTCAGCGTTATTTACTGAAAAGACCATATTTTTCCCATTAAATTGTCTTGACACCCTTGTAGAAAATTAATTGCCCATAATTTCATGGTCTTGTTTCTGGATTCTGAATTCTATTCCAGTGAACAATGGACGTGTCCTTACACCAGCGCCATATGGTCCTGTGTATGGCAGCTTTGTAGTTAGCTTTGAAATCTGGAACCAAGCATTCTTGTTTTGGCTTTTCTGAGGCCCTGGCATTTCAAGTTCGTCTCTAAGTAGCTCTGACCTGTGATACTTTCAGTTACATGACCCTTGCCTAGTACATTCTGGGAGCCGTAAATGTGCATGAAAGTTTAAAATAGGTCTTTCTGGTATACAGGAAAGAAATGCTTATATGGGGTAGGGACCGTGATTTTTCATTCTCAGCCATCTCTGATGCAGCTTATATAAAATCAATGCTTTTTCAACTGAAAATCATTCTGCACTTGCAAACGGAGTTGTAACTGTTTTGGTTGTCAACGTATTGTATCTAGTTTTCTCGGTGGAATTGGTCAACTTTTTAAAAATGTATATTTGGTTCTGATTTATTTAAAATATTCACTTCTTCCCTTGCTTTTTATTTATTATTTGATTTCTTGCCTTCTATTTTGTTTTTATTTATTTTTTATTTTTTATTATTTTTTTGACAGGCAGAGTGGACAGTGAGAGAGAGAGACAGAGAGAAAGGTCTTCCATTGCCGTTGGTTCACCCTCCAATGGCCGCCGCGGCCGGCGCGCTGCGGCCGGCGCACCGCGCTGATCCGATGGCAGGAGCCAGGAGCCAGGTGCTTTTCCTGGTCTCCCATGGGGTGCAGGGCCCAAGCACTTGGGCCATCCTCCAATGCACTCCCTGGCCACAGCAGAGGGCTGGCCTGTAAGAGGGGCAACTGGGACAGAATCCGGCGCCCCGACCGGGACTAGAACCCGGTGTGCCAGCGCCGCTAGGCGGAGGATTAGCCTGGTGAGCCGCGGCGCCGGCCGCCTTCTATTTTGAAAAAGTCTTGGCTTGGGACCCCTCCCACCTGCACTCTGCTGACCCTGTTCCCCCTCAGGCTGACGCACACACACTCTGCACAGCAGGGGAAGCGCCAGGCTCCTCGGACAAGCCCTGGGGTCACCAGGAGTCCCCAGCTCCTCTTGGGAGAGGGCTCGGTGGCCTCTGCCCAGTGCTGCTGGGGACACACTTGTAGAAGTGCCTGCACACCATCATCCCTACACACATGGACCCCTGACCGCATTCACACACCTGCTCCCCTGCCTTCATCATCTCCCACCTCCCCACCTCACCCCACAGCCAGCCCCGACAGGTGGTGAGACCCCGCCTTCCCAAAGACCAAGTCCAGGGCGGGTGGCAGTTCTGCCCGGGACCCACAGCAACCCCCTAAGGCTAGGGATTGGCAAGGGTCTGCGATGGAGAGGTGGGGTAGGAGCTGGCTGCTGAGGGATGGCAGATGGAGAGAAGCGGAGAGGAGGTGAGGCACTCTCCTGCGTAAACCCCATGGAGTATCACTCCCTTGCCACACAAGAGGAAACAAGGCCTAAAGAGGGAATGTGCCTGGTTCATTCAGCTAGTGAGCAGCGAAAATGCGATTTGGACCCAACACTCTAGATCAAGGATTCTCTTAACCAGAGGAAATCCCCTCTCCCTCCCTCTGCCCCCAGGGGGCTTTGGCAGTGTCCATAGACCTTTGATGATGCCTGCTGGGGAAGCGGCTTCTACTGACATCTAGTGGATAGAAGCCTGCTAAACATTGCACCTTGTGCAGTCTGGAGCAAGCTCGAAAGCAAGCAAGAGTGTGTGGCTACACACACACACACACACACACACACACACCATTCCAAAGCGTCAGCAACACAGATGTTGGAAAAATCCTGTTCAAGACACCTGCCCAGACGATTCCTCACCTTGGCCCCTTTCTAGGCTTCCCATGGTCTAAGAGAAAGCAGGATTTGCAAGTAGGAGCAGCTCTACCTCGACTCCTACCCCGGCCCAAGTTAGCTACCAGGGTCACTGCTCAAGCTCCTGATCCTATGACCAAGGTCACCAGTTTCCCACAGTGACACCTTGAGGTTCACTCCCCCCTGCCCATCAGAGGGAGGAGGTCTGGTCTGGGAAGCCGACGCCACCTGCTGTCCCCACTGCCTACCATCACAGCAGGCTATCCCACCAAGCCGACTCTCCCAGCACTCTGCTGACGGTAGCTTCCAAGCACGGCCGCAAGATGGCACCCCAACCCATCAGGAATGCAGAGGCTCTGGGCCTGGAAGAGCCATGAAGAATATGCCAACCTGGACAAAGGCCTGGGGGCTGGACTTGGACCAGGTCCAGGGCCTCGCACGCCCAGGTCTAAGGCCTGTGAGTGCCGGATGTGCAAATGGAGGCCACACTTGGCTTCAGGACTCTCTTCACCGTTGTCTAGCTCGCTGCCAGCCCCAGCTCCTCCTCCAGCCCCTTGCATGCACACAGAACTCCCGGGAGCCCTGCACATCCTCCCCTTCAGCCTGCACACAGCCGAAGTGCTGAGGATGTAGGCATGATGACTGTCCCCAACACCAACGGCAAAGAAACTGAGGCACAGAGAAGTTGCATGACTTGTCCAAGGTCACAGTTAGCTGGGATTTGAACCCAGGTGGTCTTGTGCCCGCGTCTGTGCTTTAAGCCACTGCATACTGTCCACCCGCAGTAGCTCACCGCCTCCTCCCACCACCCTCCCCAACGCCCAAAGATTGTGTGGCATGGGACCACAGCCTACTCTGCAGGGGGAGCCGGGATAACGGCGAGAGCTCAAAAATGGAAAGGGGGCAAGGCTTTAGGGTCTGTGGTCAGTGTTCGTGACAAGCGAACTTCCCCTCTCCTATGTCTCTGCTTCTTATTTTCTTTCTTTTTTTTTTCTTCTATGTTGCCCTGTTGGTTTTTCTGGGCTTTCTGCAAATGCCAGCCTTCTGTGTGAAGAGGAAGTGAGAGAAGGGACTTTTATGTGCCGCTTAGGATACAGAAGGGGTTATTTCTTGAGGCCTGGGCTGGGGGAAGGGCTGGTGTCACCAGGGCTCCAAGTGAGAATCCTAAAGTGGAATGTGTGGGGCACCTCTGCACAGCTGACTTCTCCCCGAGCCGCCTCTGCATGCGGCCTAGGGCATTTTAAGGTGTAATGTGTGCCTGTCATGTTCTCACTCCCTCCAGCCCTGGATCGCATCTCTTTTCCTAGCTCATCTCCCAGGGCGAGGCCTGGCCAGAGCCCCTAGGCTTCCACCTTCCCCCTTACTTGGGGCCCTTTGCCTCTGTCTCTCCACCTCTGCGTCTCACAGCAGCTCCCCATGAAGACTCCCCCATGGGGCCCTGGCCAGGGTGTGTACTGTGTACTGACTTCCTAAAGGGTCCTGGGTAAGTCCCACTCTGGCCTTGGTAAGGGGCCCCGACTCCCACAGTCTGCCTCGGGGCTTCCTGGGTCCCAGCCCCTCTCCTGGCCTTTCCCGAGTCAGGGAGCCCTCAGTGAGCAGCCACCGCTCTGAGCACTGTGCAGGGAAGCACATGGGGAGCCCTGGAGGAGCTGAAAGTCATTTTCGGGCAAAAGGATGAGCTGTAGAGAAGGTCTGGGAGCCGTCCTCTGACCCCTGGTGCTTCTGCAGGAGGGAGAGGAAGCGGGGTCGTCAGCCCTTGAGCAGCAATTGCAGATGTCTAGGGCAGGTGAGGGGGGAGTGGCTGGTCATGAGGCTGGGGGGAAGGGGCGCTCTGGAGAGGCCTGTCTCTGGTCTCCCGGTCTCGATCTCACCCATCTTGGCATGCGTGTGTGCCAAGCTCTCTGTGCCCTTCCACTCTCCCTTAGGAAGTCTTGGGGCAGAGCTTCCTGAGAGCCTGTGTCCTGGGGACCCGCATATGGGCCAGGCTGGGCTACACCAGGCCAGACCTCTTCATGGTTAGCAGACAGGTCTCACACAGGTCGTGGTGAGAGGGACACTTAAAGACACGCTCATCCCTGCATTGCTCTGAGACTGAGAAAGGAGCAGCTCCTAACTGGGAAAAAAACATGCAGACTAAGCTCTGGAGGGAAGGAGTGTGCACCTGTCCCCAGACGCCAGTCCTCTGTTCGTCTGTCCAGCTCTCTCTCCAGTTCTGAGTTACCGCCCTCTCTCTCCCATTCTCCCTCCATCTGTCATCCCTTGCCCTTCTCCATCCCTCCAAGCCCTTTCCCCACCACACAAGGACCTCTCTGTGGCTGGGAGGTGATTTCCCTGGCTGGATGATGGCAGAGATGTCCACAGCACTGCTTTGTCCCCAGGCCCGCAACAGCATCTGTGTGTGGGGCAGTGTGGAGGGACGGCAGCCTGCACAGTCAGCAAGTGCCAACAGGTATAAACAGGAGCCTCAGGTCTCCTTAATTAAATCGCCCTTTGCCCAGGCAGCTTGTGTTCGATTGGGCTGGACTGGGATCAATAAGCCGCTTTCCCAGCCCAGCTGCCCCTTGGAGCTGGGCCTGTCCTCGTGTCCTGCCCAGGCCCACCTGCCCACCTCCCCTCCCCCTGCCCCCCGCCAATGCCTGGAGCTGGTGGAGGGCAGAGGCTGCGGCTGATTCATCTCCTGTGCCCTTGTGCCTGGGACAGAGCCTGGGACAAGCAGGGAGTGGAGGAGTGAGGGATGGGCTAAGGTCAGTGGGGGCACCAGCAGCAGGCAGCGGCCAGGAAGGCTGTGAGGTCCAGACTGCTACCCCCACCCCCAGGAGCCACTGTGAAGCTGTGGGCGTCACTGCAGGCAGCTGCTCCCACCCAGCCCCACAGGCAACACAGGGTGGCCCCAAAGGCAGCTGGGGCTGCCTTCTCCCTGGGGAGAAGAATGTCAACACGTAGTGGGGCTTAGGAGCAGCATCCCCCGTGAGCCCTGAGAGCACCCAGGGACCCACACCTGGCAGACCAGCGGACTTGGGGGGGACAGGGGCTTCCAGGAGATGAGGTCAGTCCCAAGCTTCCACGGGTCCAGGGCCTTTTGGTTTTGATTTTGGGGTTCTTGTTTTACATAATCTTTGAGCTGTTTATTAAAATGTGAAAAGCGGCTAATGGCAACTGAAATCTGTATATGGCTTTCTGGGAAAATGTTTATCTGAGAATTCACCGAAACGCAAAGTAGTAAGCGGTGGCAGGGGGTGAAAAAGAGCCAGGATTGGTTGTTTGTGATGGTTTAGAGAACAAGGCGTGTGTGTGTGTGTGTGTGTGTGTGTGTGTTTGGAGTCCATGCAACAGGATAGCTATGGAAGCATCGCGGGGTTCCAGATTCCGGGCGAATGGTTGGTATGAAAGCGCTCCTTGGATCTATCTATCGCGCCCGATCCCGGACAAGGTGTCTCTGAGGACCCGTTGGGAGCGCCTCGCCTCACCAGGGGATCAGACAGTTCCGGGTTTGGAAGGAGAGGGGCGGGTGCCTATGACGCCCTTGTCACCTCAATGTGACCCGGGGCCGCGGGCCCAGACGTCTCTTGGAGCCCCCGCCCTTCGAGCAGCGCTCCCTGGGGCGGAGCGTCGGCGGGTCCCCCGGGAGCAGCGGGAGCCGTGCGGGGCGGGCGCCCCCAGCGCTGGGGTGGAGGGAGGCCCGGCTCGCGCTGGGCTGGGAGGGGGGCGCGGAATCAGGGCTTTTTAGGACCCAGCGCGGCGCCTCCCTCCGGGGGCGAGTGCGGCTGCGCGCGCCGTGTGCCCGTGTCCGGAGAGCGGCGGGCTGGACGCGGACCGCGCGAGCGAGCGAGCCAGCCAGCGAGCTGAGCAGCAGCTCCGGCGGCGGCAGCGTCGCGGCGGCGGCGGCCGCTCCGCGCCTCGCCTCCCTGGCCTCGCCGGCCTCGCCGCGCCGCGCCGGGCCCCGCCACCCCCGCCTCCCGGGCCCGACCTCCGCAGCCCCCTGGCCGCGGCCGGCAGCGCCCACCGCCTGCCCGAAGCCGGGAGCGGAGCGCGGGGCGCAGAGGCACCGGAGCCAGTGCCGGCCGGCCCCGCAGACCAAACCCAGCCGGCAGAACCCCCGTCCGGCCCCACGCAGCTCCGCGACCGTCTGGGAGCTGTCCCTTCAGCACCGCCGCGGAAGCCTGAGTCCCAGCGCAGCCCAGCGGAGCCCAGGTCGAGCCTGAGCGCCCGGAGCGCGGCGCGCAGCGGCCGCCGCACCGAGCAACACCCGGGCGCCCCTGCCCAGGGGACCCGCCATCTCCTCCGGGAGGCGGGGAGAAGGAACGAGGAGGGCGGGCGGGCGCGCCCGCCGCCGGGGGGAGCAGGCAGCCAGGCAAGGAGAGAGGGGAGGGGGCCGGAGCCCGCCCTGCGCCCCGCGCTGCAGCCCCGCCACGCAGGGAGGAAGGCAGCCGGCATCCATCTCCCCGGCGCGGAGGACGCGCTGCGGCGACCACCGCACCGCGGAGCGCGCATTTCCCGGCCCCCTCTCCTCCCCTCCCCCTTCTGGGAGCTGGTCTCTATCTGCCTGGCCCCATAAGCTTTGTGTCGATTTCTCCGCTCTCCAGCTGAGATGGGGATAGAAGCCCGGCCCCCCCACCCTCTTTCCCCTCCTCCCGGGGCTCGCCGCTGAGCGCCGCCCCCCTCCCTCCCTCCCTCCCTCCCTTTTTGCTCCTCTGCCTCCTCCACAGCCAGACCAGCTCCCTCCCACATCAAGCGCCTGGAGACCCTTGGGATCCGGCGCGCACTTCCCTGGACCAAAAAGCGCCCCGAACGACGGGTCCCAGCCGCTCGCTGGGGTGGCCAGAGCCGCGGTCCTCTGTTCCCCCGACGGCTGGGGGGAGGGGGGAGGAGGCCGCGCGCCCCCCTCCCCGGCACCGACTCCCCCTGGCGGCCGCTCCCATGGGTGTCGCTGGGCCGCGCCATGCCTAAGGGGGCGCCGCGATGGGCCAAGGGGACGAGAGCGAGCGCATCGTGATCAACGTGGGCGGCACGCGCCACCAGACGTACCGCTCGACGCTGCGCACGCTGCCCGGCACGCGGCTCGCCTGGCTGGCGGAGCCCGACGCCCACAGCCACTTCGACTATGACCCGCGGGCCGACGAGTTCTTCTTCGATCGCCACCCGGGCGTCTTTGCGCACATCCTGAACTACTACCGCACGGGCAAGCTGCACTGCCCGGCCGACGTGTGCGGGCCGCTGTACGAGGAGGAGCTGGCCTTCTGGGGCATCGACGAGACCGACGTGGAGCCGTGCTGCTGGATGACCTACCGCCAGCACCGCGACGCCGAGGAGGCGCTCGACAGCTTTGGCGGGGCGCCCTTGGACAACAGTGCCGACGACGCGGACGCCGACGGCCCTGGCGACTCGGGCGACGGCGAGGACGAGCTGGAGATGACCAAGCGCCTGGCGCTCAGCGACTCCCCGGACGGCCGGCCGGGCGGCTTCTGGCGCCGCTGGCAGCCACGCATCTGGGCGCTCTTCGAGGATCCCTACTCGTCTCGCTACGCGCGGGTAAGTGGCAACAGAGCCCGGAGCAGAGCGGGCGGGCCGAGAAGGCAGCGAGCGCCCTCTGCTCCCGCGGGCGGAGGCGGGGAGGGGCTCGAGAGCCGGCGCCCAGGGAGTCTGGACTGGAAGGGGCATATGCGAGTGTCCTGGAGCGCAGCGGTGGCCCTTTGCAAGGGTGACCGGTTGAGAGCCCTGCAGGAGTCGCTGTCCCTCACAGCGAGTCAGTGCGGTTGGGTAGGAAGGGGTGTTTGTGTGTGTGAGTAGCTGGTGTGTGCGTATTTATGTAAGTGTGGTGGTGTGTGTTTGGGTGGGAGCGAGTGAGCACGGGTGTATGAGTGTGCGTGAGTGGCCGTCGGCGTGTATCTGTGTCTTTGCAGATGTGTGCTTGAAGGTGCGAAGTGCCCTCTATAGATTTTGGTGTGGGGAAGGAAGCACCTCCCAGGTAAGGAGGTGCCTGGAGCCAGCCAGGGCCCAAGAGGGCCTGAGGCCTGCCTGGCTGCTCCAGAGAGACCACCCCTCTCCCCCGGAGCAGCCTCAGCCAAGGGGGAATCTTGAGGGCTAATTCGCAACTTGGGGGCTGGCAATCCCTTTGTGACCTGCTCCTGGGGTCAGAGCTTGTCCTTTTCTGTGCACAGTGATGGGTGTCTGAGAGGGTCACGAGGTTCACACCTGTGCAGCCTCTGGGACTTGGGGGCTCAGGGAGAGGGGAGCCCTCAGGGGGAGCCTGCCAGGGTGAGGTGTGCCTGAGAGGTGGGTGTGTCTTCAGCAGCCACTCCCCTTTGGTGACAAGCAGCTTGTTGCTGGGGAGAAAGGACACCCTGCTTCTGACCTTGGCCCTCTCTGGGTTAGTGTCATCATCTGTACAGTGGGAGAGGGGGCTCCCAGGGCCTTTGCTGCTGACCCCTCGGTAACTGAGCCCAGAAGGGAGACTGGCAGCAGCCAGCTGGCCACCCTGGAAGAGACAGTTCCACCTTCCTGCGCTCTGCCTCCGGAGGCCTGCGGGGAGTCCAGGGCACCAGGGCAGGAACAGAGTTGGCAATATAAAGAGAGATCCTTCCCCATCCGTGGGCGGCCACCCTGCCCCAACACACACACCCACCCGAGAAAGCACTACCTCTGCCCTTGCTGTTTCCCTGCTGACCCTGGCTTCCCACTGCCCACTGGAGCCTGAGCCAGAGCCTGGGGCAGGGGGCAGGGGGCAGGGGGCAGGGGCAGGGGCAGGGGCTGCCTGGGAGGGCAGCAAAAGGTCATGTGAGGCCCAGATGTGGTCAGATGGCATGGTGGAGGGGCAGCAGGCTAGAGACTTACCCTGGAATCTTAGAACAGGTAGGTGTGGGCAGCGGGGTCCAAAAGGGAGCGAGCCTGGCCTCTGATTTTGCCCCTGAGAATCTTGCCCAAGGTCACCCAGGAAGCTGGAGGCTAAGGGAGACTTGAACCCAAATCCCCTGGGAGCTTCTCCTTCCTTGTGGTGGCCACAAACTCCCTGCCATTCCTAGAGTGGCCTGGGACCCCCAGAGGCCTCCCGTCCCCTTCCCCGACAGAGGCCAGCACCACGGCTAGAGGATTATGTAAGTGGGAGCTGTGCTCAGCTGTGGGGAGGGGCTGGAGCAGGGGCACTGGGGTGTTGAGCCCCAGTGTGTTGAGCCAGTGAGTGCTAGGGTTGGGGTGGGGGACAGGCTGGGCAAAGGCCTGGGTCAGAGCAGCTGCCCATTCAGCCCACACTTGACCTTGGGCAGCGTTTTCCGCCTGCCCCCAACCTTGGCCTGAAAAGCCAGGGAGGCCCCACTTCCTCACGGTGATCTCAGCGGCTCTCCCTGGCAGGAGGTTGGGTGCTCACACCCCTTTCCTAGGCTCAGCTTTTGGGCTCTTAATCAGAATCCCTGAGTTCCAAGGCAGGCAGGGGCCCATGGGGCATGTCCCAGTCCCTCTCCTCCCACTGGACATTCCTGGGACGTGGGGTAGCTGTACCCAGTGCAGACAGTTGGGCCATTGGCTGTGGCTTGGGGTCTTGCTGGTGTACAAAACCCAACTGACAAGTCTTTAAAAAAAATCTCTCATGCAAATGTCCATTGAAGTTGGGCAGGGGGAGGTGGTGGCGGGGCAGGGGTGCCAGGGCAGAGGTGGCTCCTGGCAGGAGCCCGCCTCTTCCGATCTGGGCCACCATTTCCCCCATAGCTTCACAGAAAGATTGTCGTCCCTTCCAACTCTCTTGGGTGACAGATGAGGACCCAGGCCCCCAGGGGAGCAAGGGAGCTGAGGCAGAGCAGGGTTTGGAACCCAGGCTCCCGGCCGCCCGCCGGCCAGCCTCGCTGCATTGCGCTGTCTCTCTGCGGCTCAGCTGCGCAGGGACCAGCCGGCTGCCCGCCCTCCTCCCGCTCTGCTCTGCCACCGCTGGCGCTGTCACCTTCGTCCACCCCTCCCCCACCCGGGGCCCCAGGCCTCCTGGAATTGCTAGGTCTAGACTGCAGAACAGGCTGCTGTTGGGTTATGTGTGAGAGGAGGCTTGTGTAAGAGGTGCCGTGTGTGTGCAAGAAGAGACAGACATGCCATGAGGCAGTGCACGCGTGTGCGTGTGTACGTGTGTGTGCTGAGACGGAGTCTGAGAGTCTGTAAGTCCTTGTGTCAGGGAAATCCTGGGTGAGTGTGAGAGACAGATTGGGGGTGAAATGTACTTTGTGCGTGTGTGTGTGTGAGAAAGAGAGAGAGAGTGAGAGAGAGAGAGAGGGAGGGAGGATGAGACTGTAGGGGATAGTATATGATTAAGGAGAGGGACTGTGTGTGGAAGAGAGATGCTGTGTGTGCAAGACTAGGTGAGTGTGTCTCTGTGCGGGCCAAGTGTGCAACTGCCTGTGTGAAGCTCTTTGCTGCCTTTGTGTGTGTGCGTGTGCATGAGACCATCTGTGCAGAAGGCTGCCGGAGGCTCCCCGAGTGACCGGTTGTGCGTGTATGCTGCTCCAGGTGACAGTGTGTCACTGGATAGGAGACACAGCGTGTTGTCTGGGTGTGCGTGCACCTGCAGGGACACGGAAGGCAGCAGCTGCCTGCCTGCCCCCTCCATCTCCCGGGACACCTGAGCCGCCTTGCCAGGGGCACTTCCAGCCAGTGTGGGCGGGCAGGCCCAGTGGCGAGGTCACCTTTCCCTGAGGAGCTGCCACCCACCCAGGCCCTGGCACTGGCTCAGGAAGATGGAGCCTGTGTGGCTGGGGTGGAGGTCCCATCTGAGCTTGTGAGAGGTGACAGCTGGCTCCCCGGCCTCTCTGTCCTGGGATGAGCTCAGCTTGCATTCTGGGTGGGAGTGATGAGGATCCCATGGGGTGAGGGGTTAAGGAGCTTCCTCTGCTTTGGGAATAAGAAATTATCCCAGAGGCAATGGCGGGGCAGGCAGGAGGCTGGCCGTGCAGAGAGCAGGGGGCTGCGGTGCTCCCGGGCTGAGTTGCAGAGGTGTGAGAACAGATGTGGGGCAGCCCGCGGGAGCCCTGCTTGAAGCCTGCCCTCCTTTCCTCCTTGCGGGGGGTCCACTGAAGTCCAAAGCCCTCGGCTTTTGAGTGTGACTTGCACATTGTCATCAGGAGCATCATTCCATGTCCCATCAGGGCCAGTGGTGGTCCCTAGGCTGCAGACCAGACAGGGTCCATGGCACAGCTGTGAGCGGTGATGTCGGTCCCCCAGAGTCAGTGACCTCCCAGAGGTCAAAGACGTGCCCACGACCCCCAGGCTGGGGAAGCCCCACTCCCGCCCACGCACTGCCCGCCTCGCTGCTGAGCCCTCGTCTAGTGTCTATCTCTTTGCCTTGTCTCTACCTCTTTGGGACCTAAAGCAGCCCTGAGTCCCCCTCTGCTCCCTGGAGGCTGGAGCACAGAGCCAGCTGGAGACCTCTGCACCTCCCTTGGACCCAGGCAATGCAGGCTCCTCTAGGGGAGGGCTGGTGGATGGCGCCGTCGTTGGAATCTTGCTGGGCCACTCGGCCTCTTGTCTTAGGGCCCACCTCCTCCAGGCAATGAGTGTAGGAGAGCCCTGGGCAGTGGAGAAGAGTCCGCCGCGTCCCCAGCCACCCCAAGCGTTCTCCTTCCTCCAATTCTTTCACAGGGAGCCCTGTGTGTCTGAACAGTACCCCTGGCCTCTGCCCTCCCAGTAATGAAAATCGCAAACCACGAGTCTCCCAGCCAAAGGCCCACAGCCTCACCAAGGCTAAACAGGGGCAATGCTGGGTGTCGTGACCTCCCAGCATTGTTGTAGAGCCCGTGGGGGTGACTGTGCAGAGCCGCGGGGCCCAGCACACAGTAGGTGCTCAGTAGACGCTGGCTGCTCTAATTACTCCCAGTGGCTGCACGATCGATGTACCCCATGCCTGTCCATCTCCGTGTCCGCCCTCCGGCTTCAAGCCACCTCTGCAGGAGCTCCCTGCCAGCTCTTCCACCGACAGCCCCTGGTCTCTATGCTTGGCAACCTCTGTGGTTACCTCTGACAGCTCACCGTCTGTCAGATCAGTGCCTTGCCTGCTTAACACACTTGGGTACTTCCCTGGCCCACACCCTGGCCTCTCAGGGCCTCCCTGTCTCAGTCTCCTCAGTGCTCACTGAGTAGCAACCACCTGGCCTCTTTTCACTTCTTACATGGGCCAGATTCCCTGCCTCAGGGCCTTTGCATATACAGCTCCCTCTGGCGCACTCTTTCCTCCTGGCTCCACTCACTCCTTCCCACGCTGCACAACCCCCAAGCATCCGTTCTCAGTGATGCCTTCCTGGACTCCACCGGCTGGGCCAGGGTCAGGCCCAAAGTCCTTCCTTTCAAAAAGCTATCTGGTTTATGATACAGTGCTCATCAGCGGCCTTGTGTGACTAGGTTTTGTTTCACCTGGGTGTCGGAGCTTCTCGCATAGGCAGTGTAATAGGAGCGATTATCATGACGGAGAGGAAACAGTGGCGCAGGGCGGAGGGCTTTACCCAGGGCCGCATGCGAGCAGGCTGGTTCAGCTGCCTGTGTCTGCTACCTCCGGGCTCAGGGCCTGCGCCTGCTCCTGGACTCTGGGAAGGAGGGGATTGGCTTGAGCCTCTTAGGGAGGCGGGTGGGCTGTCTCAGAGGTGGGGGAGGGCAGCTGCAGGGGGCCCGTTCCAAAGCCCACTGCGTGCGCGCTGGGGGATCTCGGCCTCCCACAGCAGCTGAATATAGTGCCTCTGGCTATTCTGAGCGGTCTCATGACTGGTGCACTCGCTCTGGCCCAAAAGGTCAGGGCCTGGGCCGCAGCCGCCCGTCGGCTTCTGGCCACCACTCTGGCCTGAGCGTCCCAGCCCTGGTGCGAGCTCAGGGGACAGTGAGGGCCAGGAGCCTCTGGGGACAGTTGCCACGCATTCCCTGCGGAGCAGATGGGTGCTCCCAGGCCACCACAAGTCACTGCTGTGATAAAGGAATGTAATCAGGGATGCGGCTCATTCACGGCTGTCGCAGTTGGTACGGGAGCCGTGGCGGCGGGGTCTTGCAGCGGGCAAGAGGGTTTGCACTGCACTCTGAATACAGCCTTGACAGGTGCGACTTTGTAACCAGGGACCATGGCTGGAGGTAGATCACTGGGAGGAAATGTCAGGTTAAGGGGATTCTGGCTGCTGATCAGTCATCTCCTGGGGGGACAGTGCGGGATGGGGAACCTGAGCAGGCATCCAGGCAGGGTGTCCTGGCGTCACTGACTCCTCTTCAGAGCCCTTTGCTAAAAGTGCATTAGAAACAGGCTCAGAGAAGGGAAGACACGTGCTCAAGAACACACAGGAATTTGTGAGACTCAAGCTCATGACACCGGCCTCTAGGTGCTGGGCCTGGCCCCCTGTGCATTTCTTTCTTTTTTCTTTTTCTTTTTTTTTTTTTCTTTTTTTTCTTTTTTTTTGGCCCTCAGTTTGAAAAGAACACCAAAGCCCACAGGGAGGAGGCACTAACCGGTCCTGCCCTCCAGGGCCAGGCCTGGCTGCTTGAGACCCTCTCGGGCCAGGCAGCCGAGGCTCATCCCGAATCCTTGGCCTCCCCAGGCAGGATGGTCCAGAACCCCCTCCCATTGTTGACTTGTAACAATGGCTCCTAGAGACAAAGGCACCTACTGGGTGCTGGCCACTGTCAGGCTTGCTTGACGTATTCTCACCTATTCACCCAAGGCTCTCGCAGGGGGGCATTATTAGTATCATACCAGTTCACAGGCAAGGGAGCAGAGGCTCAGAGAGGTCACACCACTTACCCAAGGTCACTTAGCTTGTGAGCAGTGGGGCCAGCACTGAGCCCCGAGTCTGTGGGACCCTGGAGCCCTGTGCATCACCACTCCTCCTGCTGGTGTCCCAGAGACGGGGAGCTGGGGCCTGCCATGCCCTGGTGCTCTCCTCCCCAGCTGTCCCCCTCAGCAAGTTCTAGTCCCTGGGGAGTGGCAGGTGCAGCTCGGGCTGGCCGGCTAAGCTGGTGCTCTCTGTCAGTTCTGAGAAAGAGAGTTTTGTGTTGGGGCTGCAGCTGCCCTCCCACCACATCTGTACAACCCCCCCCCATGTGGCCAGGAGGGGAATGCAGGGGCACTGGGTGTTGGGGGGATCCCAAGTTCTCCTGTGTGAAGCTATGCATGGCAGGGATGCTGGCTGCCCCTCAGCTTGGCACTCAAGACCTACTGATCAGGGTCATGGCCCTGTCTCCTGGGGCTCCCTTCTGCCGGCCTCCTCCCTGGCCACCTCCTTGTCTCAGCCCTGATTTTAACCTCTGGGTTTTGCTCATATGTTTTCCTCACTTGGGCATCCTCTCTGCTTCTGGTGGAGCGCGAACAGCCGTCCCTGAGCTCCGTAACACTGAGCTGTCCTTGCCAACCTCCTCCAGTAGGACTGACGGCTCCCGTGGACACTGAGTCACTGCGGCTTGCACCGTGGGAGCTGGAAGCCAGTGGGTCAGCTCTGGGGCCTGGCGCTGGGTGCAGGCAGGCCTCAGGATTCAGGACCCGCCCCGGGGTTGCGGAGAGCTGAGGCCCCAGACAAGACCTGGGTGAGGGCAGCAGGCACAAGGACCAGGGCAGGATCTGTCGCCAGGCCAACTAGAGCAGCAGGGCTACCTTGGGCAAGTCCCTCGGCCCCTTCAGGCTGCAGTTTGTCCAGCTGTAAGGGACAGAGGCCGTTCTAAATGCACACGCTCCCTGTGAGTGACAGAGCCCTGCCCTGCGCAGCCCTGGCCTGCTGGGACTCCCAGGATCTCTGGATTGCAGTGTGCAGAGGAGCTGGGGCCTCGGGCTGGCACTGCCCTCGCTCTCCGACATCCCAGCCTCACTGCCTCTAGGACACGTGTGTGCTCCCCTGGCAAGGGGAGTGGGTAGGAGGCCAGGGGGCGAGGGGCTGAAGAGCTTCCTCATCCGTTCACTCAACCCTTCTCAGTCTTCATTCATTCATTCATGGCATAGGAGTCTGAGCCCTGGCTGACAGGCTCACCCAGCCCTCTGGCCAGCACAGAGCTGGGCAGCCACCTCATCAGGGGGTGTTTGCTCGGGCCTGGGGGCAGCCCCCGTCCCCTCCTCTGCAGGTCTTTCTCGTGGCCATCCGTCCTCGGGGAGCTGCAGGAAGGCCCGCTCACAAGGGAGATACTGTGCCCAGCGGGGGGGCTGGAGCAGGGGCTGGGGGCCAACTTCAAAGGTATGGGGGCTCCATGGATGGGAGTCCTTGGCTCTTTCCTGGGAGAATTTGATTCCTAGACTTGGGGCGTGGTGGTGGGATGAGAGTGTTTACTCCCCCCGCCGGCTCCTGCTCAGAGAGGCAGAGTCAGTGCCGAGAAGTATGGGGCCCCCAGACCATCAGCGGCGTCTCCAGGCCCCAGTTAGCAGTCAAAGGGTTTCAGCCCCATCCCTACCCCAGACCTTTGGATTCGGAATCTGCCTTTGAAGGAGGCTCGCAGATGACTCATGCGCACCGGAGTTGGAGCAGTGCCTCCTTGGGCAGCGGTTCCCAGACAAGGGGGCAGACCAGGACGCAAGGGGTGCAGGTGGCGGAGCGCCCCAGATGCCTCTGACCCTGCCCCAGGGCTGTGCCAGTGATGACAGGGTGAGGAGGCCTGGGGGCAAGCCCCCGTCTCTGTCCTGGCCAGTGGCTCAGACCCAAAGCCGTGGGACTCCCTCTCCATTTTTCTTCCTCCACGCATCAGCAAAACCTGTTGTCTCCACGTTCTGCTGCCTCTCATCACCTCTGCCACTACCCGTGGCTGAAGCCACTGCCTTCCTGGCCCGGGTTACTGCCCAGGCCTCCTAACCATCCTGTGCATGGCATCCTGGTAAAATGCCGGTCAGACCAAGCCAGACCTCAGCTCGCTGTGGCCCCTGGTGCCTCAGAGGAGAAGCAAAGTCCTGACGAGTGTTCCAAGGGTCCCAGGAGCGCCCCTACCCCTCCTTATGGCCCCCGCCTCTCTTGTGCCCACTGGCCCTGGCCTCCTTGGCTTCCTGCCTGCACTGCTGCACTTCTGCCTGGGGACCTGGCTGCTGCTGGCTGCCCCCCGCCCCAGGCACATGTCCTTCAGCCATTCCTCCCACCTCCAGACCTGTGCTCAGGTGCTGCTGGCTCCCGTGCACCTCTGTGGACCCTTCCCCCGGGGTGTTTGTCCCTGTCTAGTACTCAGCGGCTTTGGCCTCCCCCCCACCCCCGGAATGTCTGTTCTATGTGGGCACAGGTTCTTGTCGCTATCCCGGAAACTAGAGCAGGGCCTACTGCGTAATGGGCACTCAGTAAATACCTATTATGAGGTAGGGTGGAGATCAAGACTGGGGGCAGACATGGGCACCTGCCCTTGAGCTGTTCCTGGGGACCTCCTCTTCCTCGCCTCACCTGGGCAGGGTCCCACCTGTCACCGTCACCACCCCAGGCCAGAAGGGCTCTTGGCATCCTGGCCCCCATCTTTCCAAACCCTTCCTTCATATTGCATCAGCTCAGTCCCCCACAGGCCAAGGCGCCATTGTCCCAAGCCAGGATGCACAAGTCCCCAAGCCCCACGGGGTCCAGCCCAGCCCCCAGCCCCATGTCTCCCAGCCCTCTGCTTCTCAAGGCCTTCCCTTCCCCGCCACGGTCCCCTTCCCCTGTCAGCTTTCTCTGTGGGGGATTTAGGCAGTAGTTGTGGGCTTTCAAACCAGACTCCTGCCCTCGAAGGCCCAGGGTGAGTTTTTGTCCCAAATCCCTCTACTTCGAGCCCCGGGTCATGCACTTAGCGGGAAGTGAGTGGCCTCCACACCTCCCCCGAGTCCCCACCACATCCTGCTGAGTCCTGCCTTCGAGTCGCAGCCCCACCACTATCCAGCTGTGTGACCTTGGACAAGTCCCCTAGCCGGTCTGTGTGCCCGGAGAGGGCCAGGAATAGTGCCTGACTCACAGGGCTACCGCGAGGAGTCTGTGTGGAGCACTTCGCCCAGAACCCAGAACGTAATAAGGGCTCAGCTATTTGTGGGTTCCATTCCCTTCTCTTAAGTAGCTCTTGAGGGCTGAACCCTCACCTGCTCCCTTCAAGCCTCAGCTGCCCCTCCCTCCCTGTGTGGCATGGGGCCTGAGAGCGAGGGCTGGAGGCCCCTCCGCCTGGCTGCCGCTGAGGGGGAGTGTGGAAGGCTGGCATCAGGCTCTGCTTGGGAGCCCAGCGCAGGGACCTGAGACACTGACCGATGTGCAGTGTGCTGGGGATGGCAGCTGGGGCCGTGCATCCCAGCCCCGGGCATTGAAGCAGCGACTCGTTAAAGGGGCGCTCAGACACAGGGAGGGGCAGCAGCAGGGGCCAGGGCTGAGGGCTCCCATGGGTGCCAGTGCAGTGCCCACTCCACGGCTGGGCTGCTCCCCCAGGCCGACGCCAGGCTGGGTGGGGACGAGCTAATATTAGCCAGGGCGGCCCTGGGTAGCTGAGCTCATGCAGCCTCGTGAGCCAGCCCCCTCGGGCCCAGGCTCAGAGGCAGTGTTCACCTGCGCCGCCGTGGCAGCCAAATGAAGACCATGTTGGGGCTCAGCCTCACCTCCCTCCTGCTGGCCTGGCCGCCCAGCTCCTGCTGCATGCTGGCTCTGCCCCGTCCACGAGCCCCCTGCCCCACTGCCCACGACGTCCCCACCTCACTGCTTTCCTTCCCCATTCCGGCGCTGGAAGGGCCTCCCCACACCCCTGCCCTGCACGGCAAGACAGTCTGAGCAGTGTCCCTGCCCGGGCAGCTGTTGGCCCTGGGTCATTGGTGCATTCATTTTTCCGGTAAATATTTCTGAGCACCTGCTCTGTGGCAGGCACGTAGTAGGCAAAGAGTGAGGCGGTCAGAAATCCCTGCCCTGCAGTCTGCCCTTCTCACACAGCGAGAACAAGCGGACAGCCAGGATGCGCGGGTGAACGGTTCTGCTGAGGCTCACCCTCGCCGTTCTGCAGACAGGGGCCGCGGATGGAGCCATGGATGGATGCTGCCTGGGATGCCCTGCCATCGCTGGCCTCGTCTCCCAGCAGCCTCTGAGATCGGGGACCTACCTTCTCCCAACAGTGTGGCTGCAGCTGGGGAGACCGTGCTAGGGACCCAGGCGTGGTGCTCTGGGGGCCTTCCCCATCCACCCAAGTGGTCGAATGGGCAAGAGTGACTCCCTTGGGCCTTGTCACCAGGGCAGGGATGTGAACATACCTCCAGCCACAACTCCCTGCCACGCTGGCGTCTCATCGCTTAGAGATTAATATTTTATGCTCAACCTCAGGGGGTTCTCTGAGCAACTGCAAGGAACATGGTCACCTGCTGGGCCACCTGGGGCCACCGGAGCCCTGGGCTGAGAGCCAAGGGCCAGGCTCTTGTGAGCCCAGGTGGAGGTCGTCCGTTGAGGGCTGGCCCTGGTGGTGTGCCCAGGCCCACGTTGGCCCCTGAGCAGCCCACGCACTGGCACGTGGCCTTGGCGTCTCCAGGCCTTGGTTTCGGTGTCTATGAAGTGGGCATCCCTCAGGGATGGGGGAGGATCCAGTTGGACCAGAGGCAGAGATGCTTTGTAGGCCTCGCACGGGAGGAGACACATCTCCGGCGCTGGGGGCATAATGGGGAGAGGGAGAAGGCGGCAGCCCAGGTCAGTGGGTCTAGGCCTCCCCCTGCCCTGTTGCGGACTTGGGAGGCGCCTCCCGCTAGGCCTGTTTCTCCACGTGCAGCTCAGGCATGACAGTTGCTGCTGCATGGGCAGGAGAAGTCAGTGGTGAAGCCCCCGACCTGGTGCCTGGCATTTACCAAGGGCCACGTCCACTGTCCCCCAGGCCCGCACTCTCCAGCTTGTGGGGAGGCCCTGGCTGAGCCACAGAGACAGGGAGAGGCAGGCCGTGGAAGCTTCATCTGGTGGCCGTGCAGCCCCGGAGGCCTGAACCGCCATCACTGGTGACATATTGGGCCGCACGAGGGTCAGAAATGCCAGGCACTGGCTTTCCTTCCAGGTGGCAGGGATGGTGTCTCCTGAGCCCGGCTGTCACCGAGCGGATCTCTTCTCCTGTCTGGTGAGCTGGGGGTGTAGGCACAAGTCTTGGAATTCGGAATCGTGGTGGTTTGCCCTAATTCACCAAGCCTTCCCCCGTCCACGGCCCTGCCTGAGGCCTGACTGCTCCCCTTGGAGATCAGCCCTCCTGCCGTCCCGGACTGCCTGCCCTTGGCCCCCAACACGCTGCAGCTCCCTGGCTCCCGGCCTTGGAGCTCACCGTGTGTGGCACCAAGAATGCCGACTCGCCCACCCCACACATCTGACCGGATGCTCCCTTCGGGGCCCCTGCTCTCTGCAGTCCTTCCAGACCCCAGCACGAGCCTGCTCGCCCCTCTGTGCTTCCAGGAGGCATCACCTGTCCCCCATGGGCCCTGGATCCACTGACCCACAGATGTTAGGTGTTTCTCAGCCTCAACTGTAAGCTCGTAGTGGACAAGGATCCACTCGGGCCCGGCCAGCTCCTGTTCCATAGCAGGAAGCCAGGAACTCTGTGCCAGGGTGTTGCAGCTCACCACAGCCCCAGGAGCTGGAAGGTGTGGCTGTGACACCTTGTTACTGATGAGGGGAAAATGGCCCAGAGAGAGGAGTTCACTTGTCTAGGCCCATTCTGTTAGTCAGTGGGAGAAGACGGATTGGATACCAGGACGTCTTTTGGTGGACATTCAGAGGGCTAAATAGAACTGTAGCAGTATTCCCTCCTGCTCCCATGTGCTGCAGTTCTTTTTTTTTTTTTTTTTTTTTTTTTTTTTTTTTTTTTTGACAGGTAGAATTAGACAGTAAGAGAAAGAGACAGAGAGAGAGTTGTAGAAAGTGAGAGAGAGACAGAGAGAAAGGTCTTCCTTCCGTTGGTTCACCCCCCAAATGGCTGTTACGGCTAGAGCTACTCCGATCCGAAGCCAGGAGCCAGGTGCTTCTCCTAGTCTCCCATGTGGGTGCAGGGCCCAAGCACTTGGGCCATCCTCCACTGCCTTCCCGGGCCACAGCAGAGAGCTGGACTAGAAGAGGAGCAATCAGGACTAGAACCCGGTACCCATATGGGATGCTGGTGCCATAGGCGGTAGATTAATCAAGTGAGCCACGGCTCTGGCCCCGTGCTGTGGTTCTGTGGTCAAGAGCGACATGGTCAGGGACAGCCAGTTGGCCTAGCGGTTAAGCTGCCAGTTAGGTCTGAGGGCCTGGTTTCAGTGCTTGGCTCTGGCTCCTGGTTCTGGCTTCCTGCTAATGTGCACCCTAGGAGGCAGCAGGTGACGGCTCCAGTGGTTGGGTCTCTGCCATCCTCGTGGGAGACTTGGATTGAGTTCCCAGCTCCTGGCTTTGGCCTGGCCCGGCCCCACATCATTGCAGGCATCTGGGGGAGAATCAGTGAATAGGAACTGTTTCTTGTGCTCGCTCGCTCGTTCTCTCAGATATTTCTTTTCTTTTTTTCTTTTCTTTTCTTTTTTTTTTTTTTTTTTTTTTTTTTTTTGGACAGGCAGAGTGGACAGTGAGAGACAGAGAGAAAGGTCTTCCTTTTGCCATTGGTTCACCCTCCAATGGCCACCGTGGCCGGCGTGCTGCAGCCGGCGCACTGCGCTGATCCGAAGGCAGGAGCCAGGTGCTTCTCCTAGTCTCCCATGGGGTGCAGGACTCAAGTACTTGGGCCATCCTCCACTGCACTCCCGGGCCATAGCAGAGAGCTGGACTGGAAGAGGGGCAACTGGGACAGAATCCGGTGCCCTGGCTGGGACTAGAACCTGGTGTGCCGGCGCCGCTAGGTGGAGGATTAGCCTATTGAGCTGCGGCTGAGGCGCTGACCTCAGATATTTCTTAAATTTAAGAATGCTATAGTTAGATGGACAAATGGATGAAAGCATGGACAGGAAGGGAGACCCGTGATGGATGTGGATACATGGTTGGAAGGAAGGACACCCGGATGGATGGATGGCCAGCAGGTGGATAATGCGTGTGGGCCCAGAGGAGTGTAGATGCCTGCTGTTGGAGTTGCTTGCCCTCAGGGCAGGAGAGGAAGTCCCACCCCCACCCCCATTAGGGGAACCCTCCCAGAGGGTAGAACTTAGAAGCTGAGGCCTTCAGGGAGGTAGGCAGAGCAGAGTGGGATTGGGAGACGCAGGGGCGGGCTGGCGTGGGGAGTGAGAGAACTGGGAGCTGAGTTGGAGCCAGCCCAAGGGACTGGGCTGTGCTGACTGTTGAGAGGCCCCAGTGGAGGCGAGTGGGCAGGAAAGAAGTTGCAGGACAGCCGTGTCACGGGGGAGCCTGGGCGGGGAAGAGGGCGCTGGCCGGTGCTCGCCAGGCTGTGCCAAGCACACCTGAAGTGAGTTCTGGAGCGGGAGGCCGCGGTTCCCCCTCGGGTCCTCAGCCTCAGCGAGGGGCTCCTCCGCTGGCTCGGGCAGGGTGTGTCCCTGCATTCAGTGCCGCTCTGCGGGGGTGGGGGGGGCCCGAGGAGTGGGCCCTCCCCAGGCCCTGGGAGGCCTCGGCTCCAGGATGCGAGACCTGCCGTCTGCCCAGTAAACCCCAGGCTCTGGCCAGGAGCTCCAGGGGCCAGTAAAGAGGCCACAGGCGACGGTGGCCACTAGCTGAGCTTGGCAGGGCCTGGAGGCTTAGATGCCACTGGTCTGGAGAATACGCTTCCAGCTAGAGCTAAGTAAAGCTCTCCATTTGCACCAGGCACAGCGCTTAGAGCAACAGTCTCCCTCTCGAAACCCTGCTCTGGCATTCCCCAGCACCAAGCTGCTCACTGCACCCCCCAGCGCGCGCGCACACACACACACACACACACGCACACGCACACGCACGTGCACGCGCATGCTGGCCCCGGAGATCTCCCTGGGAAACCAGGTCCAATGAGAGTGCCTGGTGTGCCGCTAACTGTTCATTACAGTCGCGGCTGCGGCGAAGTATAGCTTCAGCACACACAAGGCCGAGACAACAAGGGAGAGTCTTGCCTTAAAAAAGCCGCACAAGCAAGCACGCAGACACCTGCAGGCGCCTGCTCCCCACACCCATGCACCTTGCACCCAGGTGGACACACACTTGCACCAACACAAAGCTTCACTCATTCAGTACATGTTTGTTGGGGGTCTGGGAGAGTGGATAACAGCATGGTGCTGGAGCCAGACCAAACGGGGTCTCCAATTCTGGCTCCGTCACTTCCTGTGGGTAACTTAACCCCTCCGAATCCATGTCCTTCAGACTTGGTTTGGGCTAAGTGAGATGGAGCGTGCGAGGGCACTTAGGATGATGGGTGTGGCGCAGGACAAGTGTCAGGGCACGGCAGGCATCTTCATCACCACTGTTGAGTACCTACTCTGCCTACTTCTGTGCTGGGAGCCTCTCTTCAACTTGCTATTTCTGGAAGTGGTTGTGGACAGTGATGGCGGGAGCAGGTGTAAGACGCCCTCGGCATGTGGTTGCTGATGGACTGGATGGCCGAGTGAGCTGTCTTCTTTCAGGAGGAATCCACTCTCATTTGTCTTGCATTCAGGCTGTGTCTTTGGAAGGATCTGGATGTCCCTAGGGTGACACAGGGACCCCAGATATAGAAGAGGAGCTTGAGGGTGTCCTGATCGCCCCTCATTTATGGCAGCATAGAAAGGGAGCAGGGAGCCACATTTTCCCAGGCCACATAGGCAGCAGTCAGTGGCCTCCTTGAGCCAGCCTAGCGCAGTAGGCAGTGCGTGGTCCAGCCTCAGCCCCAGAGCCCCAAGCTGTAGCCTGCATCCTGGACCCTGGAGCCGCTCAAGGCACAGCCCTGGTCGTGGCTTGGGCAGCCCAGGAGTCTCGCAGCCGCTGGCGGAGTCCTGGCTGGGCTGTCAGGTAGGCGGGGGCCTCAGGGCTGGCAGCCGGCAGGGTTCCCTGTGCTGGGCAAGGGGCCTGGGTGAACCTGAGTACAAAACAAGCTTCGGGATTTGGAGGTCCTGTCACCGTTCCCAGCCTTTGAATAAACCGACCGCCACGTCGCCTGGGCCGTCTCCGCCCATCGCACCTCCTCAAAAAGAAAGTGACATTTCCTCGAGCTTTTTAAAGCTCAGGCTGGGCCGGGCCAGGCCAGGGTGTTGGGGGGGGGGGGGGCGGCCCTGGGAGCCACACAGCCTGAGTCTCTCCTCACCTTGAGTGATCTCAAGACGCTGGGAATAGGCATGGCCTCATCTCCTCGCCATGCGCCCCGGATTCCAGCCGCAGTGTCCAGATTCCAGCGCCCCGACTCCAGTGCGTCCAGGTTTTGAATTCCACATTCCACTGCCGGTTCTGTCCTGGGGGCCTTCTGCGTGAGCGCCTTGGGTTGGCCAGCCTGCTGCGGGGGAAGGGTATGCCGCCCCCTCTCTGAAAAACCGCCCTCCCGAGCTGTGTCCACTCTCCATGGATGACCTGCGGCCCTCGTGTTCACGGCCGGTGGGGAGTCAAGTCTTTGTTCCACCAGTGGTGGCCAATTTCAGGAGCTGAAAGTGTGTGTGCCTGCTGCCAGTGTAGACGTGAGTCTGCTGTCAGTGAGTGTCCCCGTTGCCTGTGTAGACACAGGTCTGCTTCAATCACCGTACCGACCGGCAGTGTAACGGACTATCCTGGTGGAGACCCGTGCGTGCCTGTTGCTGACAATACAGCTGTGCCATCAGGGCCTGTGCCTGGGGCCAGTTGAGTGAGAAGTTTGTGGACAGAAATGATCCTTTGCCAGGGAAGCCGCCGCTGTTAGTGTGGTTACGCCTGAATGTGAGTGTGAAACCAACAGTTGGGTGTGTTAGTGTAGACGCAGGCGTGGTGTTAGTGATCCAGTGGTTGGGCACACTCTCCATGCTTAATAAAAGCAGACTCTGATGGGGCGGGCGTTGAGTGGGCAGAGTGCTTCCTAAGGCGGCTTAGGAAGTTAACTTTTCTACCCATTATGCAGGTAGAGGGACTGAGTATAGCACACGCACTTTTCCCCACATCGGGAAGCCATTCTGGTGCTGAGCGGTGCTCCCTGGGGTCTGGGAAGGATCACCCCCGCCCCTCCTTCAGGCAAGTGTGTGGCCGGGCCGCTCTGGAAGCTGCCACTCTAGACGGGGGAAGAAGCAACAGTGACCGTGAAAGCCGAATAAATTCCACGGTGCGAGTCGCCCCACTGCTGCAAGTGGGCACGCAGAAAGAGTGACTGGTGTTGAGCCAAAGTGCACCGCAGGAATGGCGCAGGGAAGCTCAGCCGTGCTGCCCGAAGAGCCTGGTTATGACTTCAAACCAGGCGGTCAGAGCAGGCCTTTGGAGACAGTGAGGGGATGAGCCGCAGCAGGGCTGGGAAGGGCATCGTAGGCAGAGGGAACAGCAGGGTGAGGGCCCAATAGCAGGGCATGTCTGGCATGTTTGAGGAATGTGTTTGGGGCTGCAGGTATGGCTGGCGTGAGCCAGGGGACAGTGGTGGAGAGGACATTGGAGGGGCAATGGATGCCCACCTCTGGCAGGGATGTGCAGGCCACGGTGAGGCCCTTAGCTTCTCCTCTGAGAAACAGAGAGGTGACCCTGAGCAGAGAAGTGACACGAGTGGACTTGCATTGCAAAGCATCCTTCATCTGGCTGCCAGCTGGGGACCCCCTAGGCACAGCCCAGTGGGATGAGATGGCGGGGATATGGGCGGCAGCCGTGGCGGGTGGCAAGGCCACCAGGATTTCCTTGCAGATTAGATGTGAGGTGCGGCAGGATGGGGGTGTCGACGGTGACTCAGGTTTCTGGAAGAGAGGCCTGGGGATGATGTCTCCTGGGACAGAGAAGGCGGCCGGCGGCAGGTGGCCTGCAGCTCCGCCAGGACTGCTGGGACTCCTCCTGCAGATGCCAGGGAGTGGGGTACACGGCTGGGCTGTCTCGGGGCCTGGGATTGGGCCACGGTGTTGCAGTCACGAAGCTGGCAGAATCACCAGGGGAGGCAGTGGAGACTGCGCTGCGGGAGAAGCGGCTGACCAGGGGCACGGAGCAGGAGCAGCAGTGAGGGAGGAGGACCCCGGAGGCTGTGGTGTGGCCCGATGTGGGGGGTGGGGGCGGCTGCTGCTGAGCGCAGGCTATGACAGCGGGAGTCATCCCCTCGCTCCCTGCTGCGGCGCTCCTCCTGCACCTGCCCCTCCCCAGCCTGCCCACTCCTGCTGCCCCCCAGGGCTCAGCGTTAGAGGCCCACCGATGGCCTTGTCACCTCTGCTGGGCACATACTTGCCTGTGTGGTCATCTGGTAACCAGGAGCTCCGGCCACTTTGGCTCACTGCACAGCCAATGCCCTGCACAGGTCTGGGGTAAGACGGAAACACAAAGGTACTCCAAAAAGCTCGCAGGAAATGGAACGAGGCTACTTGGGTACAAAGTTTTCTCACAATCTGTGTATATAAATGATCTTGCAAAAGTTCATGGAAAATATGAATTAGGAAAAAAACTATGTATGGATTACCTTTTTTTGCGGGGGGGGGCACCACAATCATTTTTTTCATTCTATTTTTCCATGAACTTTTTGAAGTCCCTTCCTATCTGTTGGAGGGACAGCAGGCAAGCAGCCCATGATGGCCCCACCCAGGTGTGTCAGCTGCTTTCAGTGGGGCCATCCCCCCACCCCGCCCCTCCAGCACACTCATATATACACACACCCGTGCACATAGGGAGGCAGGACCCCCACTCCGCACAAACCGACAGGTGGGCACCTGGCGGGGTCGGAGTGGGGGATGGGGAAGCCGCCTAAGGGTTCCTGGTAGCCTTCATTCCCAGCTCTTTCTTGGAGCTCAGAGCCTCCGTTTTCTCCCCTACCAAACGGGGGCAGTCCAAACCATCCTGCTCATGGTGTGCACGCGTGCGTGCACGTGTGAGTGTTTGTGTGTGCGGTTCCTATGTGGAAACGTGTTGTGAAGTGAAGGCCCCTTGCTACCCTGGTTGGAAGACAAGAGTCTTCTTCCTGGGTCGCCCGGGACGGACGGGGAGAGACCCGTAAGAGGAAGTGGCCAGATCGCGGCCCCCTTCCTTCCATCTGGAGTTTTCTGCACAGGTCTTAACCACCCTGAGCCTTGGTGTTCTTGTCCACAAAATGGCGGCAGTGATACCTCCCTCAGAGAGGTTCTTAAAGACGAATGAGATAACGTTGGAAAAAGCCCTTGGCCTCTAGCGAGCGCTGGGTGATTACTTTGCGGCCGGGAGAGTGCGACTCGACGCGGACGTTAAATGCTCTGTGACTGAAGTGACTGCGAGGATTAAAAAGGCTGAAATGTGCAATCCTTTTAGCAATACACAGTGGGCGCTTAATAAAAGCAGGCTCTGATGGGGCTGGCATTGAGTGCTGGTGGTTAAGACGCCTCCCGGGACAGGCGCATCCCGTATCACAGTGCATGGAGGATTCAAGTCCTGGCTCTTCTCCTGACTCCAGCTCCCTAACACACACCCCGGAGACAGCAGGTGATGACCCTAGTCGTTGGGTCCCTGCCACCCACGAGGGAGAGCTGGCTCCAAGCTTTGGTCTGGCTCTGCCCTGTTTATTGCAGACATTTGGGGAGTGAACCAGCAGATGTAAGTTTCTCTCTCTCTCTCTCTCTCTCTCTCTCTCTCTCTCATCTCTCTGCCTCTCCAGTTAATTTAAAATCAATCAATCAACAAATAAATAGTGAACAGGGGAGCTGCGAAGGAAGCCTGGTGTGCAGGAGGCGTGGCCAGGCATACAGGAGGCGTGGCCGGGCTGCAGGAGGCGTGGCCAGGTGTGCAGCCTGAGGCTCCTCTGCAGCTGGGTGGGGGGGCTGTCACAGGATGGGAAGGAGCAGATGTGTTCTAGTGACCCTGGAGGGCTGACCAGCCTGAGGAAGGAGCAGGAGCTTGACTTAAGAAGTAACTGCGTGTGCCTCCAAGCTGTCCAAGGACAGGATGAGTGACCCCGGAGGCTCCGTGGTGTTGGTGATGATTAGCAAAGACATTTGTCTCTGGGTCTCAGTGGAGGGCAGTCCCGAACCACCCCCTTGGGAGGCCTGTGTACCTTGTGTGGGCCTGCCTGCATCCGGGAATCTCACTCCCATAGTTCCTACTCCAACCTGTGGCTTTCTCAAAAACAGGTTTGAAGCACCCTCATACACGTGTAAGACCTACAGTAGAACCCTTCAACATAAAGAAGAGAGAGGGAAAAAGAAATAACTGTGCCCTGAGCCCTGACAGAGCAAGAGAGGAAAGGCAGGCAGGTGTGGCAGGAGACACACCCTTGCTCTGGGTCAGAGATGCTAATGGGGGAAGGAGAAGGGAGGGGCAGGGGCAGCCCCTGTGGGATGCTGGCTCCTTCCTGGCAGGGGACACCCTGGGACAGCACAGCTCTGTCATCCTGAGGCCCCACACTTGCTGTGCTTGCAGGTGGCAAGGGAGGCCGGGTCACACCTAGGCTTCTGCCTGGAGGGGCTTCCAGGTGGCAGAGGGCTGCAGAGCTGGGTTGCCCTGGCCTGGCCACTGGGGACGCCAAGGCCTCGGGCAGGACGATGGGCCGGGAAGTGGGCAGCTCTGTTCAGCCCACGTGGTGACCCCGGGGCCCCTTCCCTCCTGGGCTTCACTTCCTTTCCCTTGTAAACCCAGAACATTGAGGACCAGGGCCTGTGAGTGTGACCCACCCCTGGGACTGCGTCCCTCCCTGGCTGGAGGCCGCAGAGGCTGGGCCCTGGGCGCCACCGGCCTTGTCTGCAGGAAGCAGGCCGACCGCCGGCTCCCCCAGGCCTGGCCCACACTCCCGGGGCCCTTGGCAGCAGGCAGGTGGGAGTGGGAGCAGAGCACATCAGGGGGAAACACAGAAAATGGAACACATTTCTCCCTTTTGCTGTTGCTGCTGCTCCTCACACCCCTCCCCCTGCTCCCCACCCCCTGGTAATTTGGGAAAAACACAAATCGAAAATGCTGCGTTTGGATTTCTGTGCAGGGAAGCCTCGGCCCAGCTCCCGGAATCCCAGTGTGCAGGGGACCTGGCAGCCTTGGGGGACTGTTTCTTCCCGCCCCCGATCTGGGGACAGCATCCGCCCCTGGCCTTCTCCACACGCCTCCCCTGGACACCACCTTGGCTCCCTGGCGCGTGTGCTTGTCACGTCCACCTTCTGAGACCGATGGCGTGGAGCTCCAGCAGGCTGCCAGGCTGCAGCCACACCGCGGTGGCGGAGCTGGGATTCGAACTCAGGCCCCTGCTCCTCCTACTGGGCTGCCTGCTCCCAGCCCCTCATGGGTTTGTGGTGCATCACAGCTACCTGGCGCCTGGGCCTCCTTGGCCTGTGAGACCCCACACACGAGGACAGGACTGGCAGTAGCACAGCCTCACCCCCACCCCCACTCCCCCACAGCACACAAATTCAAGGTAAACCTCTGGTCCCACCCATGACTACTAACCCAAGTCTTCAGCCAGGGAGAGGGGGCGGCCAGGGACTCTGCATTTGCGTCTCTACTCTCCCAGCACCTCCAGTCACTCAGGCCGGTGCCCATGTCCATCTCCTTTGCTCCCCACCACACTCCTCCGGGGAGGGGTTCCTACTCCCAGCTCCCCCAGCCCACCCTCCCAGGGGCTCCGGGTCTGGCCCCCCACCCCCACCCCCCAGGTTTCCCGGTTGCTAAATCTGCAGACCTCTCCTCCAGCGCCGCCCCACTGGATCTCTCTGAGGCTGCGCCCTCACAAACACCTGCCCCTGTGCTCCAGGGCCTGGGCTGCCCTGTGCTGAACTCACTGGGTCACTGCGCTGCTGGGGGCCTGCACAGGAGGTGACCTCAGCCTCACTCATGTCGCGTGGGCCGAAGGAGGGAGGCAGCGGCGGGGCTTTCTGCCTCGTCTCCCAGGGTCTCCCAACTCAGTGGAACAGCTCACTCCGTGACTGACGTCCCAGGCTTTCCTACATGCAGACACTCGGCTCCCAGGCGCTCCACTGCAGTGGGCCCAGGGCAGGAAGGCCACACGAGGTACAGGAGGCTGGGTGCGGGGACTGAGCGGTGCCTCTGACGCTGCTCCTCCTCCTTCCTCTCTGCGTTTGGTTTCACCCTTAGGACCGCCTGGGAGGCAGGGCAGGGAGGGCTCAGAGTCCGACCTAAAGCCCAGGCTGCTCTGACTTCAAGGTCCTGCCCTGTCTGCTGTAGCTGCTGCCTGCTTCAAAGAGACTCACCTGCTTTAAAAGAAACTCGTGTATTTATTCGTTAGAGAGAGAGAGAGAGAGAGAGAGAGAGAGAGAGAGAGGTATCTTCCATCTGCTGGTTCCCTCCCCAGGTGGCAACAGTGGTGGGGCTGGTCCGGGCCAGGAGCCAGGAACTCTACCCGGGTCTCCCACATGGGTGCAGGGGCCCCAGCACCTGGACCATCTCTGCTGCTTTTCCAGGTGCATTAGTCGTGAGCTGGATCAGGAGCCAGGAACTCAAAGCATTGCACGTGGCAATTTAGCTCACCAGCCCCTCAAGTTGCTTTTGATGATGTGGGATCTGGGAAGCAGCTGGGAACCGCGGCTGGGCAGGGCTGGAAGTGGGGAGGAGGGGAGGTACGGGCTGCTCTGTGTGCTTTGTGGCATGTGATCGGGGGCTGGATTCCCTAGGAGATACTCATCCGCTTCACCCCCTCCTTACTGCCTGAGCAACGGCTCCATGTGCGTTCATGATGATCAAAATCCCAAGGCTGACACTCCGGAGAATGGGGTGCCCATCTCTGGTCATCCTGAGAGCTCTCCGCCCCTCGCTGGGCCTCCACTTCTCCGGCAGCCTTCTCCATCTTGGTTTTCTGAGGTTTTCTGATGGTCACATTTCCTCCCATCCAAGGCACCATTGATTTAAGACAGGCCATTAGTTCAGTCTCGGCGTCCTGGGGTTACAGGAGGAAATACCATTTGCAGGATGGGCCACTTTATCACGTATTTGAACTTCCAGAGTCAGCATTCAGGGTGGCCGTGTCTGGATCTGACCTAGGTCTGTGGTCATGAGAATGAACTCAGTGAGGCGAGCTGTTGTGTTTGGGCTCCAGAGCCCCTGAGCGTGGACGCTCCTTCTCCGGCCCTGGGTCCTTCCTCCCCAGGTTGGATCCCAGGACTGAGAGAGCTTGTGAGCACAGGACAGGCCTGGGCATGTAAAGGGGAAGGGATTTGGAGCTGGACATGGCGCTGCCCCCTCACTGCCTTCCCCGGGACTCACTCACCCTCTCCCGCCCTGTCTGTCCATGTTCTCCCACTCAGGGATAGTTCCAGGAAAAGGCCCCGAGGCTCTGCCCAGGGCCAGTATGAAAGTGTCCACTGTTGGCATGGACAGGGCTCAGGGCCCTGGGCAGAGCCTCGCCTCAGAGAAGGAGTGTCAGGTGTGCCCAGCCAGACTCGGATTTCCCTGGAAGGCCCAGGCATGCACACATACCACAGATCACACATGTCCCCATAGACGCACACACACGTGCAAGTGCATATGCACACAATATCCCATACACACACAGTGTGCACATATCACAAACCACACGTCCCCACACATGCATATACCCATGCACACACACCACACTCCATACATCACCCAGTACACACACACACCACCCCATACACACCCCCATGAACACACACACTGCACATTTGTTCCCATACACAGATACACACACATGCAGACCCAGCATCCCAAACACAGCCCCATACAAACACACCACAAACCATGCTGACTATACTAGCACACACACACACACACACACACCATTCCATAATATCCCTGCCTCCTACATACCCCGTACATGTTCTCATGCACGTGCACACACACACACATGCACACGTGCGCTTGTCCTACTTGCGTGAATCACATACAAAGAACCTCAAAAGGTCACAGAAAATGAAATCCAAAGATAAGTTTGTTTTTGTGCAAAAAAAAATTTTTAGGTTTATTTTTTTACTTGAAAAATAGAGCAATAGAGAAGGAATGAGAGAGAGAGAGAGAGAGAGCTTCCATCTGTTGGTTCACTCCCCAGATGGCTGCAACAGCCAGGGCTGGGCTAGGTTGAGGAACTCCTTCTAGGTCTCCCACATGGGCGGCAGGGACCCATGTGTTTGGTCCACCTTCTGTGCGCTCTCAGGCACGTTAGCCGGGAGCCGGATGGGAAGCACAGCAGCCGGCACTTGAACCAGTGCTCTCATATGGGATGCTGGTGTGCCAGGTGGCAGCTTAACCTGCTGCACAACACCAGTCCCACAGAAGAAAAATTTAAATCTGCACATACAGGAGGTTTTCGCAAATTTCATGGAAATGTGTATGTTTTAAAAGAAAAACTATCTCTGGATTTCAATTTTTTGGAGCAAAATAAACTTATCCGTTAATTCCATTTTCCACAAACTTTTTGAAGTCCCCTCCTGCGCCACATGCAGCAAACGTTTACCCAAAACTCGTGCACGGGCTGGGGTCAGGCCACCTGCACAGGCGACACCTTCCATGCTCCAGCGCTGCACAGGTACCCACTGCCTCCCCCAGCACTGCCCCCAGCACACGGACGCTCCCACACTGGACCTTGTGCTTGGCACGCACACACACGTGCCCCGGCTCCCAGCTGCTTGTGCCAGGGGAGCTCCTGCCCACTGCTCTCTGGGCAGGTGCTTTGTGGTGGGGAGTGTGAGAAGGAGCAGCGGCCGGGGCCAGAGTGCCCGGGCCTCCTGGCCTTGATGGGGAGGCAAAGCACACAGCAGGCACCACATACCTCCAAAGCCACTTCCCCTCTCCTCCCCTCGCAGCCCTTGGCCAGCCCAGCACACCAGCCCGTGCCCAGCCCTAGGAAGTCCAGACAGAGTCTAATTTAGTTTCCCAGCCCAACTCAACTGACAATTTATTTAGGACAATTGGCCGTCCCGCCTGCTCTGCATCACTAACTCTCCATGGATTAACTCACACGCTCCACACTCCCGCTGGGCAGATTAATTGGGCGGAAAAACTGACCTGAAGCCTCTGGGGGCCTGGGGTCTGGACACCAGCCAGGGCTCCCCTGAGTGGCCGTCCTGTGTCCCCAAGCGCCGGCAACCTTGCCCTGCCTCGGTGTGCACAGAAGGGACCCAGCCCAAGCTGTGCCTGACTCAGGATGAAATTGAGGCCCAGAGAGGTCAGGTGACTTGCCAAGGGCTCACAGCAGGTGAGTGGCCAGAGCAGAATGTTGGTCTTCACGCCATGTCACAAAGCATCTCCTTGTTCCCGAGACGCCAAACAGAACACAGATCCCCGCGGCGAGCCCCTGCACAGCCCTGAAAGGAAGCACATTTTTCTAAGGATGACTGTGGCATAAATAATTCATAAATGAAAGTCATCGCACATATTGGTCATTTTAATAGATAGTAAATTGCCTTTGTGATTTATGGTTTCAGGGGCGGGGTTATGGTAAAAATAACTTGGCGATTTATAAAACATCTTCTTAAGTCAACAGATCGTTAGTAGGTTTGTCTGACTTTACAGCCAACTGCCTCACCACCCTGGTTGCCATAGAAATGGGATGCCTCGCTCTGTTGCCATAGCTACCACTTTCTAGAACACAATTGGTGGGTCTCTCACGGTTTGTGATTTGGTTCTGGAAAAAAACAACAGAAACTACAGCTTGAGTTTGTGCCGTATCACAGCTGATCTCGCCTGCATTGTCTTGCAATTTCACAGGGTGACCACTCAGGCGGCCAGGCTGGGGGACAGTTGCCCTGGCACTGCCTGGCAAAAGCTCCTGTGCGTCACAGTTGGCCTGGATCCTGGGTGTGGCAGGGGCAGAGAAAGGAGACAAGGTCTGGCAGGTGACAGGACGCCCCCAGATGATGGGCAGGGCCCAGGGACGGAAAATGCAGGAGCCGGCATCACCCGAGCAGGAGGCTGAGGGCATCAGGGAAGGCCGAGGAGGCAGAGGCGGGGCAGAGCCGTCCTGCGAGAGACGCAGGCACTGAGTCAGCCGCCAGCCGCTGGGCGTGGGGTGGGCAGAGGGGCTGACAGGGAACTGCCGGGGCAGGGGAGGGGCTGGCTGGGCGGCAGAGCCCGGGCTCTATGTGTGCTCATGGGGGCGTGTGGAGTGGCCCCAGTGCTGGACTGCATGTGTGCTTTGGGTGGGCATGCACTGGTGCAGTGTGCATGCCTCGCGGATCAGCCCTGCGCGGTGTGTGTCTCGGCACGCTCTGTGCAGACCCCTGGTCGCCTGCGTACGTGTGGCTGCCTGTGTGCCCAGTGTCTGTGCTTAGGTAATGGGTGTGGTGTGCAGTGGGTGTTATCACGTGTGTGTCGCCAGGGTGACTGTTCCATGGCTCTGGATGATGGGGGATTGGAAGGCAGAGCTTTGGTCCTTGCCTGTGACCCCCTCCTCCCCCACAGTCCTGGAGGTGACAGCCGGGGTTGCTGCAGCGGTCATTCCAAGGCGTGCTGCCCTGGCCCTCCCAGTAGAGGTTCACTCCCTGCCCGGTCAGCTGACCCAGGACCTCCCCATCCCTCATGCCCTCCCTCTGGCTGAGCAAGGTGGCAGGCCAAGGCTGCAGCCGGCGATAATTCCCTGAGCACAGCAGGTGCAACATCCCCCCTCGAGGGGCTGCTCCAGCCCCGTGTTGGCAAGTCCTGGGCAGTGAGGCCTAAGAACTTCTCCAGCATGGCCGGGCTCCAGCCAGTGGATCCGGTACCCTGCTCCTTCATCACTGGGGATGGACAGAACCTCCTCTTTAATGGAGTCTGGGCTGTGGGTGCCAAGCTCCAGGATGGAATCATTCAGACAGAGTCAGAGCCCTCTGCCCAGTGAGCAGCGCTGTGATTTCAGCTCCTAGAACTCTGGCGACTCAGTGGTGGGAAGAGTCCAGGTTCTAGACCTCAGTGATCCCGGGTCCCTGTCCCAGCTTCCTCACTGGCTGGTAAACCTTGGCCTGCTCCCGGGGTCCATCTGCATCTGGGTTTCCTTCTGGATGCAATGGGGACGTGACCACCTGCCTTGCCAGCTGGGTGCAAGGAGTAAAGGCCCCTAGCAGGTCCTCAACCTTCGGTAGCTTCTTCCTCTCTCCTTCCTGTGTTTGGCTGGCCCTGGAGGATGGACGGGAGGGAGCCAGGCCCTTGGGTGACCTCCCGCTGGTCTCCAGGTGAGGAGAGGGGCAGGGTCTGTAGCCCTCCACGTGTCCCCTGCACCTGGACATTCCTGGGGCTGTGCTTACGACAGAGGGAAGAGCAGAGCTTACAGCAGCAGAGGCTGAGAAGGCCCAGGTCCCACCCCAGGTTCGTGTCCGGCTCTAGACCTGGCTTTTGCCACCCGCTCTCTCTCACTCCATGGCACCGGAGCCCTGAGGGAAAGACTCTAGAAGGCTGTCCATTGACCAGCAAGAACCAAGGATTTTTCTACTGTAACCTGATAAGGCCTACCCTCTTGCTGGGGCCCCACTTGCCCACCAGGATCTGTACTGTGACAGCGGCAAATGAGAGGAGAGTTCATAGAGCCTGGGGGAGCCCCTGGGAGTAGACTCCTGGGTGTCAGTGCCCTGTATGGCTATTCCCATGGGCCTCCCCCAGCACTAATGAGCCAGAGTTGGAAACAGATCTGCTGCCTCCCTGGAGATGGATGTAGAGATTCCTTGGTGGTGGGGGGGTGGGCGGATCCCTTCACTTGCTGCCTCCTAGGGGCTCCGCAGCTGCCACGTGGAGCCTCACCCCAAGGGAAGGTCTGCTGAGCGGGCAGTGGAAGATGAATGGGATTTTTCCAAACAAGACTGGCAGGAAGACTCTCGGGTGGAAGGGGTAGCAGGTGCAAAGCCATGGAGACCGGGGAGACACCCTGGTCAGAATAGCAGTGTTGCACGCGGTAAGAATGCGGGGTATGTGTAGGGAGAGGACGCCCAGGAGTCCAGGGAGGCCGGGGGATGGAGAGTCTTGTTGCCAGGCTGAGGGGTTAGGCTTTGCTCTCAGGGCAGCATGGGCAGAGCTGAATTCCTTAGGGCAGCTCCCTCTGGCAGCTGTGTGGAGGGTGGGCTGGTGGCCGAGACCAAAGCCTAAAACTTGGAGTAGCCCAGCTGAGAGAGAGGAGGGTGGATGTGGAGGTTTTAGGAGGGGGGATGTCCAGGCTGATGGGGCAGTGGGCCCTGCCTCTTGGCATCCCCTAGACACCCATAGTGTGTGTGTCCCTCTCCTCTGACACTAAGGCCAGGGCACGGGGCGTGGCTGGGGATGGCCTGACCTGCCTTTGGGAAATCTGAGCTGTGAACCAAGCTCCAAGATCCTCCCCTGTGCCCCCCCCCCCCCCCGAGGGAATCAGAACTCGAAGGCAAGGGTGCATTTCTTAGCTCTAAGAACTCAGGCGACCTTGGTGATGGAAAGAGCTCTGGAGCAAGGTGGACTTGGGTCAGCGGTGGTAGCCTCCTCCAGTTCCTCCCACGTGGCTTTCCCGGCCTTCCTCTGTGGTGCCCTGGTTCTGAGCTGGGTGGGCCCTGAAAGAAGAGCCTTCTGGCTGCGGAAGGCCTGGCTTAAAGTTCCCAGGGTGCCTCTCTCCCAGGCGCACGCATCGCTCTCACGCTTTCCCAATCCCACTACTTCAGAGGGTTGAGGGAGCTCAGCTCGTCAGTCCATGGCACTGTCTCTGTCCCTGTGTGTGTCCTTCTCCCTTAGCCAGCCAGGGGGTCCCTGGGGGTATAAGCTCGTGCCTGCTGAGGAGTGGAAGGAGGAGAGGATAGATGCGCGACTCCACGAGTAGCTGGCCGGCTGGGTGACAGGTGGATGATGGAAGGGGGAAGGGAGGGCAGGAGAGATAACACAGGGGGAAAGGGAAGAAGACCGACAGGTGGAAGGAACAGAGTAGAGGAAGGGGAGGAGCTAAGGGGAACGCTGAGATATGGAAGGGTGGATAGGCGGGGAGGGAGGGAGATGGAGGGAAGGGTGAGTGGTGGACAGGCGTATGAATGAAAATACGGATGACTGGGTGGAAGAGAGAGGAGGGAAGGGGAGAGGAAAGGAGGATGACGGTGGACAGCTGAGTGAAATGAGGGGTGGGCGAATGGCAAGAACGATGCACTCAGCTTCCAGAAACTCCCACAGTGCTCCAGTGCCAACCGGACCGTCACCATCCTGTGATGAGAGATGGGCAGCCCTCTTCCTCTCGGCCCGTCCTGGGCCTCGGGCTTCCCTGGGAGAGCAATGCGGTGCCTTGGCCCAGGTCATCTCTGCAGGGCGCTCTCTGGCTGCCATTCTGAAACGCCAACCTGGCCTCTTCCTCCAACCTGGAATACCGTTTCAAAGCCCGCGGAGTTCCTGGTTCACAGATCCCTGCGAGGTTGGGTGCCGGCTCTGTGGTTCTACCAGGCTGTCCCCAGACGCCCCCAAGGGCCGGGGGAACGCCCTCAGCGCAGAGGCCCGCAGTCCCTGGAGGCAGGGAGCCTTCTCCCACCGCCCCGCAGTCCTTGACGTGACAGTGGCGCTGGCAGGCAGGCGATGCGCTCCCTGAGGGCCTGATCCGCTCAGGCTGGCCGCTCTCAGTTCCTTGCACACTTCAGCCGCCGCAGGGGCCTCTCACTCAGGTAGAAGTTCAGTGAGGCACTGAGTGGGCCCCTTCCTTTCCAGGGAGGCTTTAGCATTTACCAAGGAGAGGAAGGCAAGATGGCGGCGGGCGGTCTGGTGAGCCCAGCCCGGCAGCAGCGCAGGCCGTCCTCGCCCCGAGGAGGGGGTCCTGTGCACACGCCTTCCCCCGGCACAGCACCCTGAGTAGACCCACATCCTGGGCGGCGAGGCCTCGCTCTGACACTGTCTTTCTCCCCTCCTCCCCTCCCCTCCCCCTCCGGCAGTACGTGGCCTTTGCCTCTCTCTTCTTCATCCTGGTCTCCATCACCACCTTCTGCCTGGAGACCCACGAGCGCTTCAACCCCATCGTAAACAAGACGGAGATAGAGAATGTTCGGAACGGCACGCAAGTGCGCTACTACCGGGAGGCGGAGACGGAGGCCTTCCTCACCTACATCGAGGGCGTGTGCGTGGTGTGGTTCACCTTCGAGTTCCTCATGCGCGTCGTCTTCTGCCCCAACAAGGTCGAGTTCATCAAGAACTCGCTGAACATCATCGACTTCGTGGCCATCCTGCCCTTCTACCTGGAGGTGGGGCTGAGCGGCCTCTCCTCCAAGGCCGCCAAGGACGTGCTGGGCTTCCTGCGCGTCGTGCGCTTCGTGCGCATCCTGCGCATCTTCAAGCTCACGCGCCACTTCGTGGGGCTGCGCGTGCTGGGCCACACGCTGCGCGCCAGCACCAACGAGTTCCTGCTGCTCATCATCTTCCTGGCCCTGGGCGTGCTCATCTTCGCCACCATGATCTACTACGCCGAGAGGATAGGCGCGCAGCCCAACGACCCGAGCGCCAGCGAGCACACGCACTTTAAGAACATCCCCATCGGCTTCTGGTGGGCCGTGGTCACCATGACGACGCTGGGCTACGGGGACATGTACCCGCAGACGTGGTCCGGCATGCTGGTGGGGGCGCTGTGCGCGCTGGCGGGCGTGCTCACCATCGCCATGCCCGTGCCGGTCATCGTGAACAATTTCGGGATGTACTACTCCTTAGCCATGGCTAAGCAGAAACTACCAAAGAAAAAAAAGAAGCATATTCCGCGGCCGCCGCAGCTGGGATCTCCCAATTATTGTAAATCTGTCGTAAACTCTCCACACCACAGTACTCAGAGTGACACATGCCCGCTGGCCCAGGAAGAGATTTTAGAAATTAACAGAGCAGGTAGGAAACCTCTTAGAGGCATGTCGATCTGACCTTTCACCTCCGCCCTCCCGGTAGCGATGATTCCAGATTCGGTCAGACTGCTTCCTTAGTCCCGTGGGCCAGCCCGGACCCCGCACCCAGTCTCGAGGTGTGGAGCCTGGGGGGGCCCAGGGCGCTGCTGGGCAGCCAGAGTCAGAGGGCCGAGAGCGCCTGCTGGAGGAGCCCTGCCTGCCGGCCCCGGGGGAGGAGGCTGCGGCCGCTGGGGCTCGGGCCGAGCGGAAGGGACGGCGCGGCCGGGAGGCTGCCGGGGACTCTCGCAGCATCAGGAGCCGGGCGGCTGCTGCCGGGGTGGGCAGAGGCCGGGCGCGAGTCTCCGACTCAGCGACTGAGCCCGTGCTGGGGCGGGGCGGGTGCGGTTGGGGAATGCCGGACAGCTCCTTGCTCCGGTCCTTAGCGAGGCTGCCTTCGGGCCGCGTGCACGGCGGACGCGGTGCGTGGCCTCCGGGCAGGAGGGGCCCTGCGGGGGCTGTAGCGAGGATTCTCGCCCCCACCCCCGCTCCCAGCAGAGCCCGTCTCCGCAGCGGCTGCGCAGACCTCCTGCTCCGACTTCCGGCTGCCGAGCCCCGGGGCCCGCCCCGGGAGCCGCCTCGAGCCCTCCGTGCCGAGCACTTACCCCATAGCATGCCGAACCAACTCATCTTCCACCACCACCCTAGAGTTTAGCGTTTATCTTTAGGAACCTGTTGGAGTGACTCTGGCTTTCGCGGTGTCTGGCTGGGTTGATGGTCGAGTGGGCGTGTCCGGTGACCTCCTGATGGAAGCGGCTGGTGAGCAGCGGACCAGAGGGGAGCTAGGTGACAGCGCTCCAGACCGGCAGCCGCCCCTCCCCGCCACCGAGGCCCCTCCCCCACCCCGGCAGTAGGGACTGCAGCAGCAATACAGGACATCCCCACCGGTGTAGTCACCTTCCCGTGCACTCCCTGGGCGGCGGGCGCGCGACAATACTAGTCTCCGTGGGATATATTCTAATATTCCATGGCTAGTGGTTCGTTATGGGACTCTCTCAGTTTTATGAGAACCTGCACATAGCACATAAAGTTGATCATGGGGCTCTGGTCCGAAGATAAAAAAGCCCGTAGTCTACCTCTACCCATGGAATGCCATCACCTTATTCTGTGGACATAGGCAACTCAGTGGGACGGATGACCCGGAGAAGAAGGATGGCACTGAGCTGAGAAGAGGCACAGGGGAGCGGGAGACTGACGTGAGAGACCCTGTAGCTCGGAGTCCGCCAAGGACGGCTCCGTGCCTGCCTGGGTCTGGCCCCCGGGGCTGCAAGCCAGTGCAGCTCCCAGTATGGACTCTCCCCCACCCCTGCTAGAGCGGCCTCCCCCAGTGACCTCCCTCCCTGCTGAGGAACTCCCTCTGACCCGCCCCGCCCCGCCCCGCCCCGCTGTGGCCAGTGCAGTGCCCTCGAAGCCCCTTCTCTGCCCTGGGGACTTTACAGCCCGTACACCCCGCTCCCTACTCTCCCCTTGCTGGGATTGCTGAAGGCACCTGAGAAGAGTGTGGTTCACGTGCTGAGCTGGGTGGCGGGCACCGCGGGGCAGTGTCTGGGGAGAGCCCTGGCCACCTCTGCACTGGGGCTGAGCTAACATTGACCTCAGGAGCCACCATCAGGCCAAGGAAGGTTCCTGGGGCTCTGGGGCAGGTCTGGGCTGGCTCCACTGAGCTGCAGCAGGAAGAACGCGGCCTGGCAGGCGTCACTATGGCTGTCCTTGACCCTTCCAACACGTCCTCCCCAACACTGGAGCTTTCAGTACTGGGGCCCCAAGCATGGGTGCTCCAGGCTAGCGCATCACGGCTCCCCAGTTCACTCCGGGCAGGCAGATTCCTCTGTACTCCCAGGCAAGGGCAGTGTTTATCCATGTCCTGAGGAGGGACACACACGTGCACACATACAACAGGAACGTGTTCCGACATGCACAGCAGCCCGTCACGGGGACACCAGCAGCAGCAACCACACCAAGGCCCTGCATCGCCCCAGGTCCCACTGCTCCTTCCCCGCCTCGGCAGCCCCGTGCCCAGGGCCGCCCTGCCCCGGCTCCAGGTTTCAGGGACCCAGAGAGCACTGGCTTGAACGATCTCCAGGACCGAGGAGCCTGGATGTCCAGGGCCTCCTGCTCAGACACTCACTTCCCCTGGTGGCGTTGGTGCCGTCCTGATGTCCACACCTGCCCCTCCCCACCAGCTCTGAGACCCCCGGCTAGTCTGAGTCCCATCCCTCACAGAGCACTCCTGCTTCCACCTGCTGGCCTGAGACTCTGAGGATCCACCACCGAGAGGAGGTGTGGCCCACAGGGGTGTCCCCCGCCCCCACCTCCACACCGCTGGGTCCCTTCCCCTGCACTTCCTTTCTTCTTGTAGCTATGCCCTTCCTGGGCAAGGGCTTGAGGGCGAGTTTGTGAGAGAGTGAGGGGAAGGCCTTTGCAAGGCTGGCAAACATGAGGGTAGACCCCAGACCTACAGGAAATGGGGGAGGTGAGATGCAGCCCCCTCCCCTCAAGTGTCTTCTAGCCTCACTGCACACTGAGAACAGCCAAGCAGCCTTGCCCTCTGAGATTCTCTGATTTCACCTTTCTGACCTGGGTAGGGGTCAAGTGCAGCCATCTGAGCCCTGAGGGCATCCCAGCCCCACACCGCCCCAGGCCAGGCAGCAGGACTGAGGCAGGCCTCCTGGTCTCGCCAGCAGCACCTCCCTCTCAGCTCCAGCCTGGGTCACTCCTGAGGTCTCTGTGTGTGTCTGTCCCCAGGACGATCCGCGGCTGCTCTGTCCTGTGTTTGAGATCTTGTGTGTGAGTCGGGGGGGTGGGGGTCGAGGGTGTAATTCTCACCTGGCACAGCCAGGGACTGCCTGGGGCTGCGGCCCTGGGGAAAGCAGGGAAAGCAAGCGGCTTGTTTCCTGAAGGGACCTCCTCCCCTACCTCTGCGGCCGCCCGGAGCTTCCCCTGTCCTGCCATGTCCATCCATGTGTCTCGTCCATCTCTGCTCCTGTGATGTGGGTTGGTCCTTTGTGGTGCCGTGTTCAGGGCTGCAGGGGCTCATCGTAGGTGAGCGGGAGGTGGCGGCCGGGTGGAGATTGGGGGGCTGGCGGCCAGACTCCCTTCCTGCCCGTGGGCACGGTGGGGCAGCCATAGAACATCCCATAGAAGCTGCTCCCCCAGGGAGCCACCACCACGGTCTCAGCTTTGGGGGCGGGGTGGGGCGGTTCTCCCTGGCAGCAGCAGGGAAGTCGCAGGGGGCGGGGCTGTAGAGTTGCAGCGAGCGGAGCAGAGCAGCCGTGGTATTGGCGGCTGGGACCCTGAGTGGGGTCCTCGCTGCCCCCAGGTGAGCTGAGGGGGAAGCAGCAGACTCAGAGGGCCAGGCATGGGTGTTCTTTTCCGTGTTGTTCGCATTCTCACTTTCTCTCTCTCTCTCTCCACTAATCATGTTTCTCTCTCCTCTCTCTCCCTCCTCGTTTTGTTGCGTGACTCGTGCCGGTTCTCGTGGTTGTGTGTCTCCCAGACTGTCCCCATTTAATCCGGGACGTTTTTCTCTGAGTCCCCAGCTGGGCAGATCTCTTGGGATTTAACCCAAGGAAATGCCCATCCACCCCCCACCCCACCCCAGCCCTGCGTGCGCCCCGTGGCGCCCGCTGCTGGTGTGAACAGTAAGTACCTCGTCGGTGGTGCCTGGAGACAGGGGGGGGCAGAGAAGCCAGCCCTGCTGGCTGAGGGCCTGGCCACGTGGGGTCTCCTTGCTCCAAAGTTTAAAAAAAAATGACCCCCTCCTTTCGGACGCTCATCTCAGCCATTTCAGAGCCTGGAAACCATCTCCGAGACGCTGCCCATGCTGCCATTTCACCATCGCAGGCCTGTGGGGCTAGGGGAGGCCTGGGGGCCCTGGGCCAGGTGAGGCAGGGCCCCCAGGCTTCTGGAGAGCAGGTGGGAACCAAGGCGCCTAGCTGCCATCTCATCCGAAGGCCGGGCCAGGGCAAGAGGGTGCGGGGATGGGTGAGTGTCTACCCCTGGCCCTTTGCACAGCTTCCTCGGATGCAGACAGTTGGCCTTCTTTGGTTTGTCTCTCTTGCAGCTGCCCCTCTGGATTCTGAGAGCTTCCCATACCACAGATAAACCAAGAGCCCGAGGAGGCCGGGCTTATTCACAAAGCGAGACTTAAACACCCCCACCCAATCACCACCCCCTCCGCCAAGGTCAAGAGAAGAAGCAGGCTTGGGGAGTATCCTGGGAATCCCCCCCCAGGGAGGGTGGGGTGCCTGGCTCCCATTCCCTCCCCACCCCCGACCAGTGGGAGATCCCTGATGGCTACTCCTTGCCTCCTGCCTCTGCAGGGAATGCCTGTGCTAAACTTGGGGCCCTTTGAAGGTTGTGGGAGCCGGGAGCCCCCAGGATAGGGAGGGCTGGTGGGCAGAGCCAGGGGGCGGCGACTCAGAGCCAGAGGAGGGACCTCAGGCTGCACCCTCTCTGGAGGCCGAGGCAGAGAGGGAGCACCCACCTTTGACCCTCCCCTGGGCAAGAACCACAGGCTGCAGATTCCACACCCCTGATGGGCGGTGGCCAGCAGAGAGACAGCAAGTGCTCACCCATCTCCCAGCCGGCTGCCGCCTGGGAAAGCTCATACAGGCACTGCAGGCCCCCCGCTTCCACACTCTCCCTCCCCAGGACCCTCCTCCTTCAGCCCAGAGAGCTCTGGGAAGGCAGACAGGGGCTGAACAGAGTGGGAGGCAGGACGGGCGTGTCTGGGAGCACACTTGTGTGCCCGCAGACACGCCCCTAGGTGCTAGGCAGCTCCAGAACCCCAGAGAGGCCCCAGTCCCAGTCCCATGGTGTCCAAGTTACTGGCCTTTCTGGTGGAGAATCAGTCGGGGAGCGAAGCCCCTGGGATTTGTCAAGAAATGCACTGTACATGAAATGCTTTGCCACCTTGTACGAGAGACTTTTTTTTTTAAGTTCCAAAATTATGATGGGATTTTTTTTTTGGATTTGCTTTATGAATAAACCTGATTGGTCCATTTCTCTTTTGACTGACTGCCTCTTTGTAGTGACATGATGTGCACACGGGTGGTGATCCCGCCCACGTGCACGCCGAGTGTGTGCACGCGGGGAAGGATCACTTCTGCGTGTAGTTACATGATGTGAACAGGATCACGGGAGAGCGTCACACGGGGTGGAAACTGTCCCCAGGCTTCTCCCCCCCATCACCCTCGAAAGCTGTCAGGGAGCCTCCCCTAATGTGGTCTTGCCCACGTTGGTCTCTTTCCTCCACAAAAGGGGTTGCCCTTGAGGCTGTCGCCCTTGATCCACTTTCAGAGTTGGCTCCACCTGGGGAAGAAAGGGTCTGCTTTGAGGGCAGAGAGCGGGGAGAGGCTCAGTCCCCAAGAGTGACGGGGCAGGGGCAGAGACCAGTCCGAGCTGCCTGGGAAAGGCAGCTGGGCTCCCCGGAGCCGGGAGAGACGGGGCTCCTCGCTCTGGCCATGCTTTGCTGCCACGCCTTCTCCCGGTTCCTTCTCAGGCTACCGCAGAGGAAGAGACCCGAATCTCCCCCGCCCCAGTCCATCAGCCGCTGTTGTCTTCTACACCTCCATTTGCTCTGCTTTGCTGGGGACACTGGCGAGAGGAGACAGAGGAACGGGAGTCCCTCCCACGTCCATGTCCCGCCGTCACAGCGTCATGCATACATCCCTGTTGTGCCTGTACACGCTGACCAAGCCTGCTGGGGACAGCCCGGGGGCGGGGAGCAGAGCAGACTGAGTGGGCAGCGTGGGTCTGCGTGGAGAATGGAGCAGATGCGCTGGGCAGGTGGGGTCTGCATCGGGACAGAGACCGCTGCGTGGCCGTGTGTACAAGTGGGCGGGGCATCAGAGTGGCCAGATCGGGTCCTTATGGGGACAGAGTAGACCGCATGAGCAGGCCTGGTCTACACAGGAGACAGAACGTGACAGTGACCAGATAGGGTCCCTCTGGGACAGGGTAGGCTCAGTGACGAGGCTGAGTGTGAATGGGGGACAGAGTGAAGGATACCAGGGACAGAGCAGCAGAGGGGCCACACTGGGTCCATATGAGGATAGAGACTGCCTGGCAGTCCTGGTCTGTACAAGAGGCAGCACATCAGAGTGGCCACGATGCAGTGGTGGGAGTGGGGCAGGCTGAGTGACTGATGGCGTGTGTGTGTGTGTGTGTGTGTGTGTGGCGGGGTGGGGGGGGTGGGGACAGGATAAACCACCCAGTGGTCAGATGGGGTCCAACCGGAAGTGGAGTGGAGTTGGTCAGTGTTTGAATGCGGCTAAGGAAGCCTGCACAAGTGGCTGGGTGCGGATGTGAGGCAGACGGGCTCTGGTCAGCAGCAGAGGGGTCTGCAAAGGCCACCTCTCTGGCCTGGAGTGCTCCGCGTGTCTGTCTGTCTTCTCCCCGAGCTCTGTGTCTGGCCCCCTCCCCATGACGGCATCCACACCATCCTGTCTCATCGGCCCCGCCTTAGGCCCTGGGCCCAGCCTGCAGCACTGCACCCGCTGGCCCATCACCCACTCATCTTTTTGCAAACTTTGAGCAAACCCAGGAGTGCCCCCACCCCATCCCACCCCCGGCACTGTGGGTAGCCCCCAGGGTGCCCGGATGAACCAAGCCCCACCTCCCAAGTCTCACACCCTCCTCCATGGCTCCCTTGTGCTAATGCCCTGTCTCTGGCCTGTCCCCTCCCTCCCCCCCCCCCAAACAACTAAACAGTTTTCAGTGTCTCAATAGCTTCTGCTTATATGTTTGAAGATTCCAAACTGAATGGGGAGGTGGCGAAGGCCGCGCTGGCGAACGAAGACTGCCCCCACATAGACCAGGCTCTCACTCCTGATGAGGGCCTGCCTTTTACGCGCTCGGGCACCCGCGAGAGATACGGACCCTGCTTCCTCTTATCAACCGGGGAGTACGCGTGCCCGCCTGGTGGAGGAATGAGAAAGGGTATGTAGAGGAAGCTGGAGCACTGTGCATCAGCCGGGCCCGCCTCGCGCTCCTGCAGATGGGTGGGCAGGGCGGCGGGTGAGGGGCAGGCAGGCCCGCTGAGGGGGGCAGCCCCTGGGGGTCCATATCCCGTCCCCCCAGTGGGATGTCAGGCTGGCTGACGGAACCTGAGGCCCGGGCAGCTGTGGGCTGGGACTGAGCTAAGGGCAAGATACAGGGGCTTGGCAGGCGGCTGGCTGACCTCATGCTATGGCCCTAAGGCAGGGGAGGGGGCCCTTGGGTATAGGGGGAGCCTTGACTCCCCCCAAGGCTGCTCCGGAAGATGGCAGGGAAGGTCCACAAAGCTCAGTGATCTCTCCTCTCCCTTGCTTGGGGAGGGCAGAGGGCTGGGCCTGGCCTGCCCAAGGCCATGTAAGCTGAGCTAACGGAGGTCCTTGTTCAAGAAGAGGCATCCTTTATGAGGCCAGTGGGAGGGAGGCATGAAGGGAGAGCTGGCTCCAGGGCTTAGGGGAAAGGCCACCACCGTTGCAGAGGGAAAGAGTGTGCCAATCAGAACACTGCTGGTGGCAGGCAGCATTGTATGCTGCCTCTTCCATGCCTGGTGCCCACTGGCCACTGCCCTGGGTGCGGTCAGCGCCCCCTTGTGGCTGACGAAGGCTGAGACAAGTGGTGGCCTCTCTGCTCAAGGTGGCCTTACAGTCAGAACTTAGGGCTGACTTGGCTGGAGAGAGGCTTCTAGGAGAGCTTGAGCTTGGGCTGAGGAGAGGCTTGGGGTGGGGCCCAGAACAGCCTCGCTTGAGGCTCCAGGCACTGCCCTGGGCTGGGAAGGCAGAGGCAGCCTTCCCGGTGCACAGACTGGCTGGGCGGCTCATGCATGTCTTGGAGCAACTTACACGGATGCATGCTGACCTGGGTGAGCAGGCTGGGTCAAGCGAGTGGCTGGGGGTGTTAAAGGAGCCATAGCTGGTGGAGTCTGTGGCCATTCAGAACTGCTCTAGCGCTGAAGTGGTTAAACCATGCAGAAGGGAGGAGACAGGGAATCCAACCAAGGCAAACCCAGCAGAGGAGAGGCAGCCTACACCGAGACGAGGGACAGTCCTCAGGTCACCAGTGCTTAGCTAGGCGCCCCTCATCTAGGCTGATCCCTGCTTCTCTGCCCTGCCACGAGGTCCCTTGGACCCCCAGTGCACAGTGAGCCATGCCCCGCATGGAGCTGCACGAAGGAGGGCTGCCGGCCTTGGGGAGGCGCCTTGGCACCCCCCACGGATGGGCCTGATGCTCCCGTTGGCGACTGGCTTTCCCCAGGGGAGGCTCTGGCCTGCCGGGGAACAGGGGCAGCGCTGGGGTGGGAGTGCGAAGCAGGTAGACCATTCCCCGTGGCCCAGCCCTGCCCAGGGAGGTCTCACGGCAGCCTGTCTTTTTCCTTCAGAATGTTGGGTTACTAGGTGCAGCCCCAAACAGCAAGCAGGAGGGTCTTTTTTTTTTTCCTTTGCTTCCAGAAGCCCAGAGAATGTGGGACGGAAGCAGCCGCATCTCCCTGTAGTGGCTAGGGGACCCAGCGGCGGCACTGTCCACAGGTGACACCCCCACCGCAGTCCCGCAGGGCTTCAGCGCCAGTCTTTAGCAGGTGCCGAGGGTGAAGCCCCCCCACCCACATCCACTTGGCCGGCACTCCCACGGGGTCACCACGGTGGCCGAGGGCGTGCCTGTCTCCTAAGTCACTGCAGGCGTTTGAGTTCATGTGCAGAGTAGGAGAAGAGTTAGGGACGCGACCTGTTCCCCCCCACCCCCCTCCAGGAGGGAGAGAAAGGCTGCGAAGCTGGCTCACTGCATGGGAAACCCAAGCCAGCTGGAGAAGACTCTGCCTGCCTCTGCATGCGGCTGTTCTGTCTTTCCTCCTCCTTCCTTAAAAAACTAAGTACCAAGCGGGACGGGAAAGCCGAGAAGAGAAGCTCAAGTGTTAATTGTATTCTTTACATACAGATCTTTGCAAAGAAAGCCCTGTCATTGCTAAGTATATGCCGACAGAGGCTGTGAGAGTGACTTGACCAGGCGGCTTGGCCGAGGACACTGGTGGCTATTAAGCATCTGGGTGGACCTGCAGCCCCTCCTCACCCTCGGACAGAGTAAATTCACGCCATGCAGTTTTGCCGGACGAGTCCGAGTGAGTGGCCCAGGCCCTGTACTAGGACGGACGTAGCTTTTTCTACGGCCAAATGGTAACTGACCGTAGAGGATTTCTTTTCCTTCTTTTCATTTTTAAGCCTTTTCTTTTATTTGGGGAGGGGGAGGTGGAGGGGTTCCTTAGCATGACTTGCATGAAGTTCAACAGAAAACCCAGCCAAACCAAACCCACCACCCCCCCGCAACTGTATGCTCACCCTAAATGACAACAAGAACGGGAAGGCAAAAGTCCTCGATTTTCTTTGAAAACTCTTTTACTTTCACACACGTTGTTGGAGCCAAACTGTAACGGCGTTCCGTAGAATCCTGTACATTCCCGGGGGGGCAGGGGCGAGGGAGGAGGGGCGGGAAGGGGGACGATCGCTTCTCCTTTTGTACACATGCTGGAGAGCCAAGGTTCCAGAGAGGGCAGTCGGTCAGTCATTGGTCATATTGACCTCACCTCCATAGTTCATCTCTCCCGTGGAAACTGAGAACTTTGCTCCGAGTAGAATTGTGGAAGCCCGCACTGCCGCCTCCCTCCCTCTCGGTCTGCCACGCTCACCACCCAGCGGACGCCTCCCCGAGACCCCTGACAGCGGCTAGCCTAGGTCGATTTCTCTCATCTTACCGGTGTGTAGCTGCGTGTGACCAGCTTCCATGACTACTCGTTCATAGTAAATCATCCCCACCGTGTGGATTTTCCAAGTGTTACTTTCAAACCAGGCTGTAGAGCAGCAAAAGATCAGGACCCCGGGAGGAGCACCCTCCTCCACCTTACTAAGGCACAACCTGGCATTGTATGCAATTTAGTACTTCCGAGTAAAAACCTGCATGCCCAATGTTATGCAAAGCGATTCTAGCATGAAATAAATTTTGCATCATGGTTTCTGTATAGTCTAAAGCAGATTTGTTTTCCTGAAGCAATCGGAGGTTTGCAGAGACACACTTCTGCATCTTGAATAAATATAGTATTTTCCCAACCGAAACAGAGGACAGTAGCTTGGCTTTGGTCTGATTCTAAAATTAGTGGGCGGATGGGGGGGCCGGGGGGAGGGGAGAAGGATAAGATTTTTGAAAAACACATGCTTGAGTAGGGGAAAAAAATGCAACATCTCGAGCTTTACCGCAGCTCCCAACATTTCCTGGAAAGAGAGCGCTGATGCTTTAGCTCAACAACCTCCCCTTGCCTGGGCCCTGGCCCCTGATAATAAAAAGCTGACTTTTGAGATGAAGCTCCGACTTGGGTTTTTATTGCCTCCAGGCAGTGTCGTGACTGGGTTCTGCACTCCACCTCCCCACCCTCCCCCACCGTGGCTTGGCTGGGGGAAAGCCAGGCCCAAGGAAGAAGCTGCCCCCTGCAGGTTGGCTGGGCAGGGTGGCCCCTCGGTCTACAGGTTCCGGTGGCTGGGAGGAGGCAGGAGCTCTCAGAAGGCACAGGGTATATGGAACTGACCTAAGATCCGCACAACTCCTAGGAGCTTCCTGGTGTGGAGCCTTCTCTGCAAATCATGCCAGAGCTCCCTGGGACCTGTGCAGGTCACGGCCACCTCCTCCCTGACGTAGCTGCCTCTGAATCTGATGGAACCAGTCTGGCGGATCACCTTGTTGAATATCCCTCTCTCATCCCAGAAGGGGTGGAGCCCTCTCCTAGGGAGCTTGGTTTGCTTGGGTTGGCCCCTTGATTTTGGTGGGGGGTACAGGGGAGCCCTGGGGTTCTAGGTCCTTTCCTATCCATGGGAGACTTGAATGCTGGGTGGGAACAGTCCCTGAAGGTCATGTCTTCTTAGTGTTTTGCAGATGAGATGAGCCCCAGGGAGGGCAGTGGTCGGCCCAGGGCCTCCAATAAATGGGTGTCAGGCCTCCCCTGGTTTCCCTTCCCTCGATGCCGGCCAGCGCAGTCTCTGAGTCCCTGATGGGATGGGTGGTTGAGAGACTTAACGTAGATGCCAAATTCTCACCTAATGGCTTCTTTCACCCCCTCTAAGCATTTGACTCAATCTCTTGGTGCCCCGTTCTGTCCAAGAACCCAGGGTGTGAAGTTCATGGAGCCTCCGCCCAGGGGTACATACAAGCCGAGCCACTCGGCTCCTGCAGGGAGGGCAACGTTCATTCTACCCGCAAAGAAGTGCCTGTGGTGGGCACAGAGTGGGACTCGACACAGAGCCATCTGGAATCCGGATTTTCAAGGGACACAGTAGCGAGTGGGGAGATGGAGCATCTACACCTGCAGGGCATCTACACACGTTGCCTCGTGCCAGCGCACACCATTCAGTAACCCCATCTTAGGGGGGAGAGGACACGGCGTGGGGCGGTGAAGGGACCGGCTCTGAGTGAGAAAGCCGATTTATCCCAGGTGCTCTGACTTCAGAGTCCGGGTTGAGTTGTCCCAAGCAAGCTGAGGGCTTCCTTGGGCTGGCCTTTACTTCCTGACTTCCTGCCCTCCTTCCTGAAGCGCCACAGGAGGGACAGGAGGGACCACTTCCTAGCTGGCTTCACGCAGCCGGCCGGCCTCCCTCTGCTGCTGAGACAGCTGGCTGCCCTAAGCTTACTCCTTCTCTTGGGCCGCAGGGCCCACCAGCCTCTCTGACTCCACCTCTCCCCACGCCCACCCCCTTGTGTGCGGACTCCTCCTCTCACCACTCGGAGATTCTGAACTTGGAGCAGCTAACACATGCGCCTTGCAAGCGAGAACACCCTCTGACAGCTGCTTCCCCCACTAACTTTGAGAGCTAACCCCCAACTCCCATTGATCACTAATCACTTCCCGGAGAAGTGGTGGACGCCTGATGCATGATGGGAAGGCTTTATTCTGAGCCCCCGAGGCCTGGATTCACCATTCCTGAGCACCTCTCATCTAAGGTTGGTCTGATGGCCCCCACATCCAGCCAGGGCCCAGGGCGGTGGGAGTGTCAAGGGAAGATGGGGGCGGGGGGCACTGTCAGCAGGAGGGGAGAGGGAGTTGGCAGCTGGGAATGGACGCATCTCACCAGTGTCCACCACAGCCGCCCCTGGGGCCAGGCCCAAGGCCTGTGAGCACGCAGTGGGGCCCCGCCTCCCTCTCCTTTTCCCTTTCTTCCTTTGCGCCCAGGAGGCCTGTGAAGGCAATTCACAGGCTTTGATTTTTGAAAAGGTGACTTTTACAAATGAGTGGGCATTTTCTCAAGTTAGCTCCTACAACATTAGCTAGGCAGGTGGATGATACTGACATTACCTGGCAGTCAACAGACAGTTCTCAAACATTTGTAAGAGGGATAAACGCAGAGGGCGGGCAGGAACGAGGGGATCATGGCGCTTCCTCTGGTGACCCGAGGGCTGTGCCGATGAATTCATTCATGCACACTTACGGAGCACTTCTGTACCAGGTGTTCTTGGTGAAGTACTGACCAAGAATACTTCCAGAATTGACCAAGATTTGATCCCTTGGCTCTCAAGGAGCTCATGGTCTGTTAGAGGTGGTGGGGATGGGTGGGAGGGGAACTCAGACATCCACAAAGTCAGAGAACTGGTGGAAAAAGTCGAGGAGGCACTGTGGACACCTCACACAGCACCGGAGGACGCTCGCAGGAAAGGTGACCGGGAGCAACTCAAGGTGATGGGGCGGGCGGTGGTGTCTTCCAGCACCAGTTGGTTCTTCCTCGTGTGCTTTGTGTCCTGCTTGATTGTGACTCAGCCCTGAGACTCTGAGGCTCAAGGGGCTAAGGGCCGATGTACCACCTGGCCCTGCTTCAGGATGGAGAGGAGCCCAAAGACACTTTTTCCTGATGTTAACAGGGAGGCCTGGGAGAGGCACAGGACTCGGCAGGAGAGGACTTGGGATTTGGGTCTCTAACGGGTGCTGAAGGGGGCAGGAGGGAGCGCTGCACTGCAGCAGCGAGAGAGAGAGAGAGAGAGAGAGAGAGAGAGAGATCCTTGTGAGAAGAAAGTCTGCCTCAGAAGTATAAGGCTTCAGTACCATCCGTGCGTTCTGGCTTGGGTGTGCGATGCAGCCTAGCCAGCCTACGGGACAGTGGGTGGAGGCAGTAACTCTGGGCTCCTCCTATGGGTGCTCTCTGGGCCATCTGATTGCTCCACCCTGTCAGCTTGGGCATCTTAGCAGGACCAGCTCAGAGAACAGGGACATGTGCGTCTTCCCATCCCCACAGCACTTGGAAGCTGTACTGGCTTCCATTGGTCCTGGGAGGTGGAAGACCAGGGGCTTTAACAGCCAGGGCAGACACGTCTCCAGGGTGCAGTGTTGGGGGCAGGACTCCAAGCACTGGTGTTCAAGGTCAGCCTGCAACTGTGGGTGGTCTCTGGCTGCAGGCAGGGGGAGCTTAGTGGGCTCTCCTGGGTTGAACCCACTTCTGGTCCTGGGCCTACTCTATGCCACCCTGCTCTGGCTTGGCCCTGGCTGGCTTACTTCCCAGTAAGGACCCTGGACCCAGGTGTATGGCCTTGAACTGGTCTCTTTATGCCTCCATTTTCCCACATGGATAATGAACATGGCAGATAAGATCAATGGCCTTTAAACTTTCTCAGGGATGCCCTTGTCAAATAAAATCTTATGTGAAAGCCAGCATATAATACAAGGGGTCTTCAAAAAATTCATGGAAAATGTATACCGTGACAAGGTGGCAAACTTCATGGTGTCATAATTGAAAAGGGTTTCATATTTTCTGCACCAAAATAAACTTGCTGTTTAATTCCACTTTCCTATGAACTTTCTGAAGTACTCTAGAGCTGATTTGAATAGGTAGGGGTGGGGACCCAGGCCTCTGTGTACTTGGCCTCCTGTCCTCATAGTCCACAAGGTGGCTACTGAGTCGCCAGGAGCCTCTGGGGTTCTAAAGAATGTAGTTTGGAGGCCACTCCACTGAACGGTGATGAGGCCCTCCAGCTCTGAACCTTCTTAAAGTCACTCACAGACCCAGGCTCTCTCCCAAGTCTCAAAGGGAAAGCGGAGGGGACAGGCCACAGGCCTCAGCTGCCTGGCTGATGACACAGGCAAACAGCAGATGACAACCTGTCTGCTTTCTGAGGTCCGCTGACCAAGGGCTTGTGGTCAGTCACAGCAGAGAGAGGCACTCTGTCCCCCAGAGCCACAGCTGCCCCCGGGGAGGCCAGGGTTCAGAGCTCTGTGCCCTGCTCCGGCAGGGGCCGGGCCTGGGGGGGAAGTCAGAGCTTGGGGCCTTTGGGCTGCTCTCCCTGTAGACTCCCCTTCCCATGCTGCCAGGCTGCGGCCTGGCCCTCGGGGGGAACTACACAGCGTGGCGACTGCAGTCACACAAGTCTCGCCCCAGAGTGCTGCCGGCCTTAGATGAAGACATACGTCTGAGGGTGTCACTGGTTCTGGGCTCCTTTGTCTGTCGGGAGTCTCTTCTCCTGGGTCTTTCCAGAAGTCATGTTTTTCTCCACTTACTCATCCCCACTCCCTTCCACCCCACGCCAAAGCCTTCTCCCTTGGTCCTAGTCATCAAGACAAGAGCTCCTTCTGTCCACGTATCCAGGCACAGTACCTCAATACCCTTGAATGAGCAAAGTATGAGTCCTGGGCCTGAAAATAAAATACTAGGAGAAGCTTACGGCTGTACTAAGCCTGGCCTGGGAATGCTGTGCCTTTTGCTGAATCAAAGGTTATTGGACCAGAACAACCACAGGGCTGGGCTTCTGTCTCTACCGGGCAGGGAGAAGTTGCCGTCCTGCCGCTGCTTTAGCTTTCCTGGGCTCGGGTGAGGACTGGAGCCCTCACTCTCACCTGCTCAGTGGAGGGACAGCCAACTGCTTGGGCCCAGCAGAGAGAAAGGTACTCTGTCCCCCAGAGCCCCAGTTGCTAGGCAGGCAGCTCCCCACCCTCTGTCAGCCCGATCCTTAGGGCCTCCCGAGTCCTTCTCAGACCAGTCCCACAATACAGCAGTGTGATTGTCTGGCGGCATTTCTGCTGGGAGAAGCCACTTTATTAAAGGTTCTCTATCGAAGTTCTCCATTTCAGGACCCTTCAGATTGGCTTTGGGTTGACGTTTCTGACTGTTTCCTTCTACTTTGCCTCTTCGTCAATGGCCTCTTGAGATTCAGTATCCTTGGTGGCATCTGGGGACGCACAGGCGACCTCGGGGTCCTGGACCAGTGCGGGGTGTGCTGGCAGCTGGCAGAGGGCCAGGGAGTGGCCGGCCCCACAACCCACGAGGAGTCCCGATGCCGACCGCAGAACCTCCACGGGCTTCGGGGCCCAGACGTTGGCTTCGGTGCCATCCCCGCACATGCCATGCTCGTTCCAGCCCCAGGAGTAACACACCCCACCTGTGAAGAAGAGGGAAGACGACTGTAGAAGTGGGTTTGGAGAGGAGACCTGGAGCCCTCACCCCATGGTCACGTGCAAAGCTCCGTGACCCTGGGTGGCACGCTCCCTGTCTCTGCCCCCACCCCTGCTCCTTGCCTGCCCCACAGGGGCTTGTGTTCCTGTGTTTTCTGTTCCCACCAACCCACACCTGCCGCAAACCTGGCTTTCTTCCGGGAGTCTTCCTCACTGTCACTTCCCACGTGTGGTCGGTCACCAACACTTGCTGACTCCACCTCCTAGAGTGCTCCCTAGGGCACGTGTCCAACATGACTGAGGAAAGTCAAAAAGCCCCCCAAAGTGGCTGGAGCCATGTACACTGCCCTCAGCGTGGATGTGAACCCTCCCCTGTCTCTTTGCCTCTGCTGTTTGCATTTCCCTGACCACGCTGAGGTGGGGCACCCTCAGCCCTGGAAACTGTCTGCCTATTTACACTCCTTGCCTGTTCGGTTCTTTGGGTTTGCTTTGTCCTTATTGGTTTGTAGGTTTTCTTTGTGTTCTCTTGTGTATATCATTCTTTGTTGCTATGTCTCCCAGAAGTCTGTGCTGTGTCTTCACTTTGTTTATGGTAAGTCTTTTGTTATACAAATGTATTTATAAGGGCTTGCCTAATTGCCCATTATGGAGATTAAACTATTTACTTAACCTGTCTCCAATTATCGGATGATTATGTTGTTTCTAATTTTTCATTATTTTGTATAGCATTGCTATGAACATCTCTGTGCATGAATCTTTGTCTATTTAATTATTTTCTCAAATTGGATTCTTAGAAAGGAATTCCTGGTCAAAGGACGCAGACATTTTTGAGACTCCTGAGTGCTGCTTTGAATACTGCCAGAATCCCCCTCTGAAAGGCCACCTGGGTATAACTTCAGCAATCTGTGGACGGCTCTTGGCCCTCTTGCATTGTTAATATTTATTAGAATTGTAGTGGCTAACGTCTTCTAATTTGAAGACCAAAAAATTCATTGTCTTAACTTGTATTCTTTTATTACCATCGAAACTAAAAATAAGTCTTGTACTTCTGATATTTGTATTTGTTCTTTTGTGTACCGTCTGCCTCCTATCTTTTTCCTGGTTCATATAGAACATTCTAAGTGCTCAGACACAGAGCTGGATGGCCTGGGTTCCAATTCCAGCTGTACCATGTATTAGCTGTCACCTGGGGCAAGGGATTTAGCTTCTCTGTGCCTCGGTTCTGTTAAGTGAGGATAATAATACTGCCACTCTCACAGAGCTGTTTACAAGGACTAAGTGAGAAATCTGTGCAGAATACTTAGAACACTGCCTGACACCGAGTACTACGCAAATATTTGCTATTGTGTCTTAATAAAAACTTTGCTGTTTTAAGATATTAACTCTTCCTCTGCCGTATTTGGCACTCACACTTTTTCTCAGTTTAACTAAATGTTGTTTTAAAATCTTTCAATTTCATGGATGTTTATGGTCTTAGGTAGTACCACTTGTGGATTTTTTTGTGTGCAAATTCCTTTCCATTGTTTTTGACAGTTGAGAATTTATCCCTATCTAGACCACAGAATATTCTTGTTGATCTGCCAACCTTGTGTAAGTCTTTATATGTAAATCATTATCCTGACAAACTTGTTTTGCTCTTCCCACAGAGGGAGGGGCTGGCTGGGCCCTGGGATTGCCCTTCCCTCTCCTTTCCCCTAGTAGGAAGGCATCACTGGCCAAACACAGATGTCTGCCGGCTTGGCCCCCGGACAAGGAAGCGCACACAGAGAGGATGAACCCCAGGCATCGCCTCCTACAGCTAAGCAGGAGTTTCAGCCAGGTCGACTGGAGATACAAGGTAGGAGAGTGGAAGAGGCTGGGTACCTTTGGGCCTCACTTGGCACCCGGTGTGGGCCTTGTGCCCAGGGCCTGGTGAGCGGCACCAGCTGACTGTCAGCGGGGATGGGGTGGGAGGAAGGCAGAGCTGACCTAGCAGCAGGACACGGCACAATGGGCAGCTGGCAGGTCCCTCTCCTCCTGCCAAAGGGGACACGGTCTAAGGAAGCCATGCTCGGGCCGGGGTAGCCAGAGGCCCAGAGCCAGGACTTTCATGCCCACTGGGTCGAGAGGCCTGGCAGAGGCCCAGACATCTCCTCCCTGATACTTGGAGAGAAAGCTTACCCAGGGCCGAGGTGCTCCACGTGCTTTACCTCGTCAAATCCCAACAACCCGTGTGGCAGCCCTGTGTGACGTAATGTTCTCCTTCTACAGGGTAAGACTGAGGCTCAGGCAGCCTGGCCAGGGGCTGCTAACCTCTGCACAGCACACACCAGGGCTTGCCAATGTGTTCTCTGAAGGGCAGCCAGGCAATAGCATAGGTTTGAGGGCCACATCACGACTCTGTCGCGTGTTCTCTTTCACCCTCTGCACACAGGAGCACACAAAAGCAGGATGCAAGTGAGGTTTGGTGGCTGCTAGCCAGCTCTTCATTATACGATGTCCTAGAGACCCTGCTGTCCTGGGCGTCACCTTCCACCTGCTACTTTAGTCCCCACCCACCTCCCAAAGTGCCCAACACACGGTGACAGCTCAACCCCACGGTGAAGCAGACCCTGGGGAGAGGGGGAAGAGGCAAGGAGGCCACACCAGTGCCAAAAGGCCCAGAGGAGAGGGAGGGCATCGGCAGATGGGAAGGCCTGGTGTGGAGTGGGGTTTCCAAACATGCTAAACAAACCTACAGGAAACAAAACAGACCCCAGAAAGCCGGGGGTACCACCTGCACAGGAGGCCATGTGGTGCGACAGCTTTAAGCGATGCACTCCTCCTACATTCGAGAAGCGGTTCCCCTCCTGCCATGCCCCCCCCCAACCCACAGTCGCTCAGGGCCCTCTTTGCAGGGCACAGGGAAGACAGAAGGGCCCTCTGGACTCTGCAGGGCGCTGCCAGATGGGCAGCTGTTATGTGGAAGTGAGAAGGAGAATGGGCGATGGTGAGCCTGTCTCTAAGCCCAAGGGAATATAGGACATCCGTTTGGGGGTTTGACAGCACGCCCAGCACTGGCTGGGGCCTTGAGGTTGCGCACATCCCACTTGGCAGATGGGGGATGGGGGTTGGCTCCACTGGCCCCAGGGTGTGGGGCCGAGCCTTGGATGGAAGTCCCGGGAGTCACAGGGATTCCCTAGCCCCTCGGAGTTCAGGCTCCCTGTTCACGGGGCTCCATCTAGGCTGTGACAAGTGATGGAGCTCACGGCCCGGCATACGTGCGACAGCATAAGAGCCCTGCAGGCAGCGGAACCTCGGCACTGGCAGGGTCTCTGGCACAAGCTGGGCACAATACCCAAATCTGTTCAGGCCTTGTGGCACCTGCTGGAGCTTCTTGGCAGCCCGGGTGCTCACGGGGCCGTATGGTGCTGGGACGGGAGCCCAGTGCGGGGAGGAGGAGGCAGCTTCTCTGCCTGAGGACCTTGCCCGGGCGGCATGGACTCCTGGACTGCAGAATGAGGGGCCCATTTCCCAGCCTCTCTTGCAGCTGGTTGTGACCAATGAGGCTCACGCTGATGGGATGCTTCCTTCAAAGACAGGTGGCAATGCCCTTTGTGACAGCCAGAATTCCAGCCACTGTCTCTGACCATGAGGATGGGGGCTGCAACCTAGGGATGGTGCTTCTCGGCCCCACAGAGGAGTCCCCTGGATTCCCACAGCAGCCCTCTGAGGTGGCCTGGGCTTGGTTTCACAGACGAGGTAACCAGGCCCAGGGAGCTAAAAGTGCTTGTCCATGGTCACATGGCCCCTCTACTTGGGACTTGAACCCAGCACTCCCAAACCTCAGGCTGTTTCACTAGTTCCAAGCCACATGAAAGATGGTAATAGAATTGCTAAATTCGTAGGTGTAGGCCGGGCCCTGTGAACATCACTTGTAAGCAGGCTTCACTGACCCTTCACACCTAACAGATGGCCTGCTGGGTGCTATCTACTAGCATCCTCATTCTCCAAAGAGGGGATCTGAGCTGTGCAAGGCAACACAGCCGGCGAGCAGCGGATGGATGCAAACCCAGGAAGCGCGGCTCCAGGCCTGCTTCTGTTGGTAAACTGTCCTCTCCTGCAAGCGCACTGCTTCCAGGTTGCAAGGGAAGGTACGGAGTGGTGTAGGAGGACAAGACCAGTGACAGAAGGCAAGTGAGAGAAAGTGCCATGCAGGGGCCAAGAACCTCCTGGAGCCCTTGTGAGTGCTGGGCCTGAGGCCCAAGGAAGCTCTGCCCCTGCTGCCTCTGCTGGCGGTGGGAAGAGGAGGGAGCGATGCACTCGAGAAGTCAAGCAGCTGTTGGTTCCCCCTGTTCCACAGAACTAGCCCATCCCACAGGGCTGCTGTCCCCCAGGGCCCAGCCAAGAGGGAGCGAGCAGGGCTGTGGACTCAGGAAGCCAGCATATGCGAGTGGAGGGAGCTGGGCGAACTTAGGGAAGACCTCTGAGTGTCTGGCTGCCCAAGCTCACAGGGGACCCACTTTTCCAGCAGCAGTTGGTGGGGTGCTCTCCAGGGACTTGCTGTGAGCAAGAACCGTGAGCGAGGAACCCAGAATCCAGGCCTCCTAGAGTGCTCTGGGTCTAGGTAGTGACCTCAGGATAGAAAGAAGGGGTTCACACTCCTGGGAATCTACCCAAGGGAAATGAAATCGTAAACATAAAAATGTATGAAAGAGCTACCTGTACCTCCATGTTTATCGCAGCTCAATTCACATCAGCAAAGACATGGAATCAACCCAAATGCCAGTCAACTGAAGACTAGATAGAGAAATTATGGGATATGTATACCATGAAATACTACACAGCAGTAAAAAAGAAAACAAAACAAACAAACTGATGTCTGGTCATTTGCAACAAAATGGATGAATCCGGAAAACATCATACTCAGTGAAACAAACCAGGCCCAAAGGGACAAATTCTGTATGTTCTCCCTGACTTGTGATAACAACAGAGCACCTTAAAGACAACACGCAGAGACGAAAGGGACACTTTGAGAACCAGTGATTTGGAAGAGCGTTTCTCTCTACTGTTGAGGAACAGCTTCTTATTCTATACTTTTGTTTATCTTTTCCTTTATAATCTTTTCCTTCAGATGATTCATTGAATTCTATACTTAACAAAGAGTTAATCATATATGTATAAAGTTAAATATAAACAGATTTCTCTGGGCTGGCGCTGTGGCATAGTGGGTAAAGCCACCGCCTGCAGTGCTAGCATCCCATATGGGTGCCGGTTCGAGTCCTGGCTGCTCCTCTTCCAATGCAGCTCTCTGCTATGGGCTGGGAAAGCAGTAGAAGATGGCCCAACTCCTTGGGCCCCTGCACCCACGTGGGAGACCCAGAAGAAGCTCCTGGCTCCTGGCTTCAGATCGGCACAGCTCTAGCCATTGCGGCCATTTGGGGCGTGAACCAGTGGAATGGATGATGTCTCTCTCTCTCTGGCTCTATATCTCTCTGTAACTCTGTCTTTCAAATAAATAAAATAAATCTTTAAAAATCTTAGTAAAGAATAAGAGTGAAAATAAGAAAGGGAAGAGGAAGAGGGAGGTGGGAGTATGGGTGGGAGAGCGGACACAGTAGGAAGAATCACCAAGATCCTAAAGTTGTAATTGTGAAATGTATGAAGTTTGCAACTGCAAAGCAGTACAGTCCATATAAATTCCTTATACACTTACTCCTAGGGGCACAGTTTAACAACTAGCCATAGGACCCCCAAATTCCTTAAGCTGGCTGATAAAAACAGCACTTAAGTGTTATAAAGATCAAATGTGTAAGATTAAGTGGTGAAGTGATCATATAGATACGATCAAGTGTTAAAGGATCATATAAATAGGACTAAGTGTTTGAAAACAATAATAGAATTAAAAAGGAGTGAAGGCTCCAACATGGGAAGCAGTCCATACAGCAGACTCATAGAATGACAATTGCTTTAAGTAGCACTCTGACTTCAGAATCAGCCCTAAAGGCTGATTTCCATTTTAGGCATGGAAAGCCAAGACACTCTGGAAAAAAATGTCCTATATACAGGACCCCTGCAGGTGAGACCCCAGTGGAAACAATGGCCTTCTAAGAAGGATGTACTTCTCTCAGAAGGGAGGAGAGAACTTTCACTTTGCTTATTGCCTTGTTGAGCCAGTGGATCCAAAAGGCTTCCATAGCCGAGGCAGCTCAAGTCAAGAGCCTTTGGTGATCACTGATGTCGTACATAAGAGTGTTATTTGTTAAATAAACAACAAGAGTCAACTGTGCACTAACTTCTCATACAGGACCTCTGTCCCCAAAGAGTTGTATCATGAAACTTAATCGTAAAACTTGCTCTCAAGAATCACTTCCGGCCGGCGCCGTGGCTCACTAGGCTAATCCTCTGCCTTGCAGCACCGGCACACCGGGTTCTAGTCCCAGTTGGGGCACCAGATTCTGTCCCGGTTGCCCCTCTTCCAGGCCAGCTCTCTGCTGTTGCCAGGGAGTGCAGTGGAGGATGGCCCAAGCACTTGGGCCCTGCACCCCATGGGAGACCAGAAGTACCTGGCTCCTGCCATCGGATCAGCACGGTGCGCTGGCTGCGGCGGCCATTGGAGGGTGAACCAATGGCAAAGGAAGACCTTTCTCTCTGTCTCTCTCTCTCTCACTGTCCACTCTGCCTGTCAAAAAAAAAAAAAAAAAAAAAAAAAAAAAAGAAAAGAACCACTTCCAGTTAGTGTATTATATGGAGGATAATATTATGTCTCATAAGTTAAAGTTATGTCTAAGAGCTCACAAGAGATGTACCATCCTTGGGTTCTTCTTTAAAGACAATTAAGTTTCTGAAAGGAAAGAAGGGGGAGGAAGGAAGGGAAAAGAGGAAGGGGGGAATAAAAACAAAATCACCTTCGAGAAGCAAAAACAGAACAGTCCTGGTCTAGACTGTTGAGGAACAGTTCTCTTAATATTTATATTCCATTCTTCCCTTCTTTTTTCCTTCATTCTTTCTGTTTCTTTTTCTTTCTTGGACTAAGTAGGAGTGGGAGGAGGAAGAGGGGGAGTGAGAGGAAGGGCGGGTATGGTGGGAAGAATTACTATGTTCCTAACTGTGTATTTATGAGATACCTACAAATAAAATAAAATATATAAAAAAAAAAAAGAAAGAGGGGGTTCAGGGCCTTACCTCCCTTGCCCGGGAATTGCAACAGCTACTCTACTTCTTTCTTTATGCTAATGCTGCAGGCCTGCAGGGGAAATTAGGCACAAACACATGCTGAACTAGGTCCTTACATAGAACATTTCCTGTCTCCCCACTACCTGTGAGACCTCGGCCTCTGAGCTGGCTCACGGCCCTCTGTGGTCTGCTCTCTCTCTCTGCCAGTTCACTGCTCCGGCTCTCCAGGTCCACAGCATGTACCCCGCATTCTCCCAGGCCACTCAGGCTGTCATGCTCGGGCCCACACTGCGACCATTTCTTTCATCCTAGGGCTGTCTTTTCTGGCTGAGGCCCTGTGCTGAGCATAAGACCCAGAGAGGAGGAAATTCTGTTTGTGCTCTCAGGGCCCGCAGCCCGCGGGGGGGTGGGGGGGGCAGTTCTGGGAGAAGACAGGGATGGGAATCAGTGGCACTGACATCTGCAAATGCTTTCACTGTAGCACGGTTTGTAATCATGAGAGACGGTGGGAACCCCGAAATATTCATCAAACCGAGGAGTGTTTTGAGAAATTAGAGACTGACCCCACTAGGAAATGGGTTGCAGGTACTCACAGAAATGCAGTACAGTCCTACGGTCTGACATGGGAAGATATCTAAGACATTTTCAAGATAAAATAGGTTTCAAAATAACATGCAGAAAGCACGACCCAAGCGATGTCAAGCCCCTATATGCTTTTCTAGGTACAGATTCCTAACAGTGTATCCCAAACTGAAAACAGTCATTGAGGAAGAGAGGCAGAAATGGGGGGTGGGTCATTATCATTTTCTTTGTGTTGTTCAAATATGTTAAAAAGCTATAACACAGGATGACTAAAATAAACAAATAAATAACAGTGCAGGCAGTCTAGAAAGGATGATATGCTCTATGGGATAGGAGGTGGGGGTCACTGGAAGTGGCAGAGGTTAATACTTAGCTGGGTTTTGAAGGACGGATAAGAGTTTACCAGTCTTCAACAGAGAGTCCTCATTAAAATGTGCCCTCTCTGAGCCGCTGTCACCAACCCTGATGCTTTGTTTTGCTGCAGAAGGGAATGGCGTCTGCGTGTAAGGCTGGGTCCTGCTGTGAGATCCACTTGCCGTGAGCCCTCTGTGGTACATGTGGGCACACCCACCACAGCTTTCCTGGGTCTGCAGGGATCCCTCTCTGTCTGCAGCAGTCTGTGAGCTGGGGGTGGGAGCAGGGCCCCGGAGCAGAGCTGTTCAGAGAGCAGTCCCCGGATGCATGGGCAGGCACTTGGGAAACAGCTAGTGCGTGGATGAATATGGCTGTGCTCTTCCCCCTGCCCGTGGTCTCTCTGAACACCTTGTTCTGTCTGGAGGGGTGTGTGCGCGCATACACAGAGCTGAGATCCAGGGCCATGAGCCCACTCCTGTGCACCTGGATGGTTATCTTTATCCCCGTCTACGGCCAGGGCCACCTGCTGGTCACAGGCCTGAAGAACAGAGTGCTGCAAGTCTGCCCCTGGGCCAGCGAGACGCGTGGCTCCTACAGAGAACGGCTGTGGAAGGGGTATGAGGACGATGGTCCCATCGGGCCTAGCTGCGGGAAGAGGCATCGTGAGCATGCTGCCCCTTCAATAATTAGCTCATCCATCATGCCAAAGGCCAATGATGCCCTCGAGGCAGGAGTGGAGGCAGCAGGAAGAAGCCATTCCAGAACCCGGAAGTGGGGCTGTTCACCCAGAGGAGGGTTTGTGGTGCAAAGTGCCTCCTGCACTTGGGAGCAGGCTGGTCGAAGGTCCTCTCCAGACCAGGATCCAGAGCAGCCCTGAGGTCTGGGTGAGAGGAGGTGAGGGCTGGAGGGAGGGAGGCCAGTGTGGAGGCTGTGGCTGTGCACCAGTAAGAAAGGTGAGGGCCTATGGAAGGAGGGCGTTCAGAAGGCAGTGGTCAGAACGCAGTGAGAATTCACTCTCACGGCCCCATTACCTCTCGCTGGTAGTCCTCCAAGGGCTGCCGACCTACTCCTGGGGCTGCCTCTACTGCCCCATCATCTCGGCTCACACAGCAGCTCGAGTGAGCCTCTTAAAACTTAGTCAGATAGGAGACTGCTCTGTTCTGACCCCCAGTGGCTTCTCCTCTTATCAGAATACACAGCAGCCTCCGGCTCCCCTGGCAGCGAGTCCCGCCGTGGTCCACTTTTCTGACACAGTAGCATTGACTCCCCTCGGGACCTTTGCACTCACAGGTCCCGTCATCTGGGGTGCTCGGGCTCCTGATACCGACAGGTTCACTCTCTCACATTTAGTATTTGTTCAAATGTCACCTTATCGGAGAGACCTTTCCTGTCAATTCTCTATGAAACAGCAATCCTCCCCTACCCCATCTCAATCTCCTTGTCTGCTTTATTCTTCACATTTGTTTACTGCTTGCTTTACTATCTTTCCTTTTGACCAAAACCAAGCTCTGGGAGAGCTGGGACTGTTTGGTGGACTGCTGTATGCCAGCCTCTGAGACGTACTTGGCATACACTGGTGCTCAATACATTCTGCTGCATGACTGAACAGGTGAATGAACGAATGGCTCGTAAGAGAATGGAGAGAAGGTCAAAGAGAACCAGGCAGGTGGGAAAAAGGAGCCCCGGGCATGGCTGATTGCCGCTCCCTATCAAGAAGAACACGGAGCCGTATGGGAGGCTGCCCTGGAATGCAGGGGTTACCCTGCTGGGGGTCCTGGGTCCCCAGCTGGTGAGGGTGGAGGATGGGATGAGACACATCAAAAGTCCTTCCGACCCTGGAGAACGTGTATGGTGATGGGGGTATGTATAAGTGTGTATAAGAAATGAAGAGAAGGGGTAGACATTTGCAGCATGTTAAGCCACTGCTTGGGATACCTGCATCCCATGTTGGAGAGCTGGCTCAAATCCTGGCTACTCTGCTTCAGATACAGCTTCCTGCTAGTTTGTATGGGAAGAAATGGATGGTGGCTCAAATACATGCGTTCCTGTACCCATGTGGGAGACCTAATGGAGTTCCTGGCTCCTGGCTTCAGCCTGGTCCAGCCCTGGCTGTTGTGGCCAACTGGAGAGTGAACCATCAGATCGATGATAATCAATCAATCTCTCTCTCTCTCTCTCTCCTCTGTCACTTTACCTTTCAAATAAATAAACATTCTAAAGGGAAGAAGGAAGAGAAAGAAAGTGGAGGCAGAGGGCAGAGTGGAGAAAACACTCCTCAGGGAAGCTCCTTCCAACCAGACAGAGGAATGGCCTTATTCAGGTGATGAACTTGAAGGGCTGGCACCCACAAGGTTGGGAAGTGCTCTAGAACTTCTTGTAGAACCCCATTGGTGGGGGCTGGGTATCTATCGTAGCAGTCAAGAAGATGGTTAACACATCCACATCCCATATTGGAGCACCTGGGTTCAAATCCAACACCAGTCCCCCCCCCCTTTTTTTTTTTTAAAAAAAAGGTTATTTATTTATTTGAAAATTAGAATGAAGCCGGCACTGTGGCTCACTAGGCTAATCCTCCACCTTGCAGCGCCAGCACACCGGGTTCTAGTCCCGGTCGGGGTGCTGGATTCTGTCCCGGTTGCCCCTCTTCCAGGCCAGCTCTCTGCTGTGGCCAGGGAAGTGCAGTGGAGGATGGCCCAAGTCCTTGGGCCCTGCACCCCATGGGAGACCAGGAGAAGCACCTGGCTCCTGCCTTCGGATCAGCGCGGTGCGCCGGCTGCAGCGCACCGGCCACGGCGGCCATTGGAGGGTGAACCAACGGCAAAAAGGAAGACCTTTCTCTCTGTCTCTCACTGTCCACTCTGCCTGTCAAAAAAAAAAAAAAGTTAGAATGAGAGAGAGATGTTCCATCTGCAGGTTCACTCCTCAAATGGTTGCCATAGCCAGGGAATGGGCAGGCTGAAGCCAGGAGGCAGGAGCTTCATCCAGATCTCCCACATGGGTGCAGGGGCCCAAACACTTGAGCCATCTTCTGCTGCCTTCCCAGATACATTAGCAGAAAGCTGGATTGGAAGTAGAGCAGCCAGGCCTTGAACCGGAGCACATGTGGGATGCCGGCACCGCAAACAGCAGCTTAACCCACTGTGCCATTGCACCAGACCCCAAGCACCAGGTCTTGATCCTAGCTTCCTGTTAATGTGCAACCGGAGAAATAGTTATGATGGCTCAAGTAATTAGGTTCCTGATACCTGTGTGGGAGACCTGGTTTGAGTTTCTAGATTACAGCTATGGCCCAGCCCAGCCCCAGTTCCAGTGGCTGTAGGCATCTGTGGAGTGGACTAGTAGAAGGTAGGTCTCTCTCTCTCTCCATCTCTTGCAAGTAAATAAAAAAAATTTAAGAATGATGCTCTTGTATGGACAAATGAGCAATGGACAAATAGATGGAAAAGATGGATTAAACAGTGGATTTGTAGATAGAAGTGGGTGAATAGATGGAAGGAAGAATAATGGACAGATGGACACACAGCTAAGTGGGTAACTCTTGGTCTCTCTGCCTTTCAAATAAAAATAATGAAAGAATCCCATTGCTCAAGAAGCTGTTCAGTTCTCTTTATCAATTTCTTTCTCTTTTAAAAGAGGAAAGTGGATTCCACAGTGAGGCAATACGGAGCCAAAGGTCTCCCTTCCTCCTCCTGCCCCTGCTCTCCTCCCCACCCCCACCTCTGCATCACTGCAGGCATCGCATGTGCTAGTCAGAGCAGCCCAGAGAGGCAGATATTTGGATCAACACCACGTGTTAGAGAAAACTGAGTCTGGAAGAGGTTCAGAAACAGCCAAGCGGGGAGAGGCAGAGGCCACCCCCTCCCCTGCCCCCCAGGAGTAGGAGGCAGGGAGGCTGGTGTGGACACATTTCCCAGTCACTTGCGGGGAAAGCGTGCCATGGCACGTTGGCTCCACTGGGTGCCTATTCTTAGATCTAGGGAGCTAGGGATGACGGATTTAGAACTTACGAGGTGGAAACGTGTTGGCCTGTTTTATAAACAACTGAAATCTTCCCTACAGACTGTCTTTCTGGATTCTGTGTTCTCTGTTAGAACTGCTGGCTCCCAGGGCTCATCAGCAGCCCTGGGAACGGAGATGGATACAGAAAATAGCCTTCTTCTGGGAGATCTCCTACGATCACATGTGATGCTACAGGCTATGTGTAGGACCCATCTCGTTTAACACAGCAGCCCTGGGAAGAAGGCATTTTGATCATGCTCTTTGGATGAAGAAAGAGAGGCTGGCAGGAGTGGAGGAAGCAGCACAGCCTGTGATGTGGTGTGAGAGCCAGGCTGTGGTCTAGCAGGTCTGATGTGGAGCCTGGTGCTGCCTCGGAGAGTCGGCCCCAGCAGATGGAGCGGTCAAGGCGTATGTCCAGCACCTTTGGATTTAAGTCCCCTCGGGCATTTGCAGAGAGCTCTCCTGTCCCTAAGGTTTCTGCACAGCAAGTGATCCAGCCTCCCTCAGTACGACTTGGGAGCCTGTCCCTGCAGCCAGCCAGCGCTCCCTCCTCTCGGCAGGCCTCAGGTTGTCATCACCCTCTGCAGTGTGGTTCCCCTGGCTGGCTGAGGGCGTTAGCGATGCTGAGCCCATCAGGACTTAGAAGCTGTCCAAGAGGTTTCCCCTCTGCTAGTGTATCCTGCTTTGGAGCCCACGTCTGCTGAAGTTTGCTGAACCCACAGATAAACTGCTTCTGCCTCACCCTGGGGTGGCCTGTGTGTGGGTGTTTCCCCCCTGGCTGGAACGTTCAAGTTGTCCTCATGAAGTACCATCTTAACAAAATCTCTGAGGGCTACCAGAAGAGGGCCAGAGGCACAGATGTAGCTCTGGGCCCAGCAGCAGCTAGACTGTTGCCATTCCCAGAACCTCCTTACATTGTTCTCCAATCCTGTTGGGAATTACCAGTGTGCAGGAGAGAGGAGGCCGGAAATCAGAGCAGTGGTGGGGGTAGGGGTGGGGGTAAGAGGCTCTGCTCTGGAACCCAGTGACGGGTCCAGAAGAATCCACATGTTGGAAGAACATTGAGGCCTACTAGGGTTCACATGGAAACAAGTGACACAAGCCTGAGCTGGAATGCTCCCTAGGGTTTCCAGGCATTGAGTAAAGAGCTCCTGAGTACCTGTTTTGTGTGTGGCGCTGTGCCCCATTCAGTCCCATTCATTTAGTGCACACTGATCCCACACAGCACGGGCCAGAGCAGGGAGACGAGCGCCCCTGGAAAGGGGAGCGCGGAAACACCAAACAGAGTGTGTCTCTTATTTATCTTTTTATGTTTTCAGACAGTAAAATTTTATTGAACTCTGTGTGTGTGTGTGTGTGTGTGTGTGGTGCAAAACAGGAAAAGACTAATAGAGTGATGCTTTTAATTTACATCATTTTTTTTCCTTCCAAACAGGCTATTTTTTAAGAAAAAGTTTAGCTTCTCAGCAAAATTTAGCAGAGAATTCAGACAGTTCCCATTTACTGCTTGCCCCCAACACACTTAGGGCCTCCCCTACTACCAACATCTGGCAGCAAAATGGTGCATTTGTTTCAATCGATGAACCTACATTGACACACCTTTATTGCTCAAAGTTCATAGTTTACATTAGGGTTTATTCTTGGTGCTATGAGTTTTGACAAATGTATGATAATGTCTAGCAACCACTACAGTATCACACTGGAGAATTTCACTGCCCTAAAAGTCCTTTGTGTTTTGCCTATTGATTTTTCATCTGTAGGAGTTGCTGAACAAGTGAGTGCAAAGTTACAGAGTGCCCTTAATAGTCCAGTGCGGTTCTAGTTGAGGGAATACAGCAATGGACAAGGCATAAGGTCCCTGTCCTCCAGAGGCTTACACCTGAGTGGAAGAAACAAGCAAGTAGACAACATACGAACAACTGGATGCCATTACTAGTCAGAGTCACAAAGAAAACAAAGCAGAGCACTCCAGTTCAGAAGGGCAGGTGGTCAGGAGTCTTCTCCAGCAAGGTGGCTTCTGAGCCATGGCCTGAAAGAGGAGGAGCCAGCACACAGACACCTGGGGGCAGAGCTTGCCGGGCAGAGATGAGCAGTACAGAGGCCTGAAGGAGAAGGAGGGTTGCCCGTCCCAGGTGCAGCAGGGAGGTCAACCATGGTGTGTCTGGGGCCAGGGGAGCTGGGGGAGAGGCAGGCCTTGAGAGAGAAGGGGAAGCAGGGTCTTGGGGATGCCTGGTGAGGAGTCGGGACTCTATCTGAGCATGCAGGGAGGCCCCTGGAGGGCTCTGCAGCAGGGGATGAGCAGCTCAGGGCTGCTCTCTGACGGCTCCTCTGCAAGGGCAAAATGGAGACAGCCAGCTCCACGTCAGGAGGCTGCTGCACTGCAGAGCACCAGGCGGGGCTGGACAGTGGCTCAGCGTAGGCTGGTAGCAGCGGAACGGAGAGAAACAGAGAGACTTAGCATCTGGTTTGCAGGAAGGGTTTCTAGGACTGGCTGCTGGATTGCATAGAAAGAGTGAGGGAAGACAGGAATCCAGACTGACTCCTTGAGCGATGGGTGAATAGTGGTGCTCTTGATGAAGTGCAGGAGGCCTGGGAATCGGGATGAGGGCAAAAACTGAGAGTTCTGATTCGGACATTTTAAGGTGGAAGTGCCAGGTACATGTGAATGAAGGAATACATTCCTCAAGAAGCGAGCTCTGGTGAACCTAAGCAGTGACAAGCCTGAGAGCTGGGAAACCAGGTAAATGACAAATGGTAGGAGCTGCCAGGTGAGTATGGGCAGCTCAAGAGGTCACGCTGTGCCTATGGTCCAGTGGGACCTAACTGGGTACTTTATCACTCTAAATCACAGCTTCCGTTTCTGTTTTTCTTGAATGAAGTGCATGACTGAGCTGAATGCATATTACATGGGCTAATAAATATCTTTTATGAGTGCACTGACTTCAAAAAAAGTACATAATGTTTGAAAGGAAATTGCCACTTTGGGTCATTATAACCACTGACCCAACTTCTCTTACTGATCCCACTGAAAGGAGCATCCTTCCCTAACCCTGGTGAGCAGCCAGGCTGGGGCACACAGGTGTCAGTGGGAGAAGGGGCGTGCCCAGAGGGTGCAGGGTTTGTCAGAGATTGCCGTTGGGGGCATTTTCTAATTCTGGGGAGTGTGAGGGCACCAGAAATGAAGTCTATGGGGTCGGCAGCCTGTGTGGCCTTAAGCCCTGGCTCTGAGAAGAAACACACAACAGAAGGTAAGGGAGCCCTTGTCCACATGACTGTACATGTCCCCAGCTGGGACTCCTCAGTCTCCCATGGACTCAGCACCAAAAAATAACAGCCCCAAGTGACAGATGCTCCTCCCAGAGGAGGGGCCTGGAGGCTCGGAGGCTGAGGCCAGGCACACGACGTGGTCCCTCAGTGCAAACTGCCTAACAGCATCCTAGCTCAGGAGGAAATCCAAAGTGTGGGCCTTGGCCTATAGGTCCCACACCATGTGGTTGCAGCCACCTCTCTGCTGCCCACTACTTCCACTCTCCTGCTCACCCACTCCCCTGCAGCCACACTGAGCTCTTGCTGGTCCTCCAACTAGACCAGCAAGTCATACTTGCTGGCTTCAACCTGTGCATAACTTTTCCCTGTGCCTGGAATGTTCCTCCCTCATCACCCAATTCCATCACCTCATACTGCTTCATTCTCCTTTTTTTTTTTTTTTTTTTTTGGCCAGGCAGAGTTAGTGTGAGAGAGAGAGACAGAGAGAGAGTTATAGACAGTGAGAGAGACAGGTCTTCCTTCCATTGGTTCACTCCCCAAATGGCCACTACAGCTGGCACTGTGCCAATCCGAAGCCAGGAGCCGGGTACTTCCTCCCGGTCTCCCATGTAGGTGCAGGGACCCAAGCACTCGGGCCATCCTCCACTGCCCTCCTGGGCCACAGCATAGAGCTGGACTGGAAGAGGAGCAACTGGGACTAGTACCCGGTGCCCCAACTGGGACTAGAACCCGGGGTGCTGGCGCCATAGGCAGAGGATTAGCCAAGTGAGCCATGGCACCGGCCTCATTCTCCTTCTTAGCACAGAACACCCTATCATAGATTTTATAAAAATATTTATTTATCTATTTATTTATTTGAAAGGCAGAGTGACAGAGGGGGAGAGAAGGAGGGAGGGAGGGAGGGAAGGAGAGAGAGAGAAAGAGAGAGAGAGAATCTTCCATTTGTTGGTTCACTCCCTAGATGGCCACAACTACTGAGGCTGGGCCAGGCCAAAGCCAGGAGCCTGGAACTCCATCCAGGTCTTCTACCCAGACACAGGGGCCCCAGGACTTGGGCCATCATCTGCTGCTTCCAAGGTGCATTAGTTGGGAGCTGGATTGGAAGTGGAGCAGCTGGGACTTGAACCAGTGCCCACGTGTGATGCTGACATTGCAAATAGCACCTTAACGCCAGCCCTCCATCATAGACTTTTGTCTCTCTCCCCCGAGAATGAAGAGCTCCATGAAGGCAAACATCTTATTTTATTCAACTGCCGTATCCCCAGCACTCAGAAAAGAACAAGATGCTCAACATGTACTTGCCCAGGAATGAGTAGATGTTCACTTCTCTTGAGGGGAGGCCACATCAAGGAGCTAGGTAGGCCATCCACAAGGACCGCAATCCCGAGGGACTGTGTGTGTGTAGCTGGTGAAGCGGGCAGGTGGGGTAGCCCAGCCTGAAGGCGTATTTTGTAGGATACCTGCTGCCTCGGCAGTGGGGTAAGGGAGACACTGGAGCTCAGGACAGACAGACTCTAGCACTGGCTCTGGACCAATCCTGTCCTGGCAGGCCTGCCATGGCCTAGTCCATTCAGCTGTTTGAATGAGCATCCATCTGTCTGCCTGTAGGCTGATCCTCTCCCTCTGAAACAAGGAGCCAGCTGGGCAGTGCAGACCCCAGGTCCTCACTCAGTGGGGTGAGAATTTGGAAATGGAGGCAGACAGGCTTGAATCTGATCCTGTCTTGTTACCTCCCATGCATGCATAAGCCATGCTTTCCTCATCTGAAACTCAAGACAACTACTCCCCCCCCACCACCACCTTTTTTTAAACAAATATATAAAGCACCCAGCACACAGCCCATCACACAATACATGCTCAAGCAATACTTTCTCTTTCTCCTATCTCCCCATCTGCCACTGGGATGGTCCCAGGTCTCCTGTTCAGGATCTAGCTCCTAGCCCTGTTTGGTCGCATCTATTTCACTCCAGCTATTAGCAAATCTGGGAGAATTCCCTAACACAGGGGCACATGAAATAATCGTGCCATCCCTTTTCCTTCCTTCCTCCCTTACCCAAGACCTCTTGTGTGGAACAAGTAGGTAATATTTCACACAGTTCTAGCTGAGGGTTCAGATTCATGTTTGTCTGAAGCATCCTGACAGGCACGAGCCACTAAGCATTGCTATGGAAACAGTTTTGTTATTCTCTGCTGTGTCATTTGTTTTCTGGCTCAGCCGCAGTTGTGGTACGGGGGGAAGGGCAGTGGATGAGGTACCCAAGGACTTGGACTCCTAGTGAGGCCTATCTCCTGTAAATATTGTGCCTAATTTCCTGCTTCTCCTTGGGTCTTACCTTCCTTAACACTAAGAAATAGGCCACTACATATAGTTCTCAATCGGTGGCCTAATGGCCACATGTACTAGTTAACAGGCAGAGTCCTGGTACCCACCCCAGACCAACTATGCATCTGGTGATGCAGCCCAGAGTTTGAGAACCACTGCTGTGAGAATTAGATGAGCTCAGTTGCTTCCAATCTCCCAGTGCACAAAAAAAGGTGACACTAAGATACCCGGGGCTGGAACAGGGGGGAGGGGCTCAGAGTCCCATATGCTTAGCCTCCCACTACTCCCAAGGGGCTCCATGGAGCACTGCCACTCCCCAGAGTACAAGCAGGAAATCACTGGACCAGATGGTTTCCAGGGCCTTCCCTAGGGGACAGGGATGGTCATCCGCTCAGTCACAGATTTTTATTAGGTGCCTGTTTTTTCTTTAAAGTCAGGAGTTCTACTATTTACTAGATGTGTAATCTTGGGTAAGTTACTGGGGCTCAAGATTCTCATTTAGAAAATGGGAAAATAACACTAGTTTCCCCTACCTTGCAAGATTCTTTGAAGGGTCAAATAATCCAGTGAGAACATCTATGAAAAAGTAGTCTGTTCCTTGGAAGAGATTCTGAAATATCAGCAACCATTATTACTACTTTTAGTAGTAGTAACTTATCTAACTGAAGTCTGGAAAACTAAACTAAGTCCTTAGAGGCCTAGGTTGTTACTTGCCTACTCTCAGCAACTAAACTTCCAGAAGGTGTTGCAGGGATCGGGAAACATCAGGCAAAAAACAAACAAACAAAAACCTATCTGAAAGCCATTAACCTTCTAACAGGGGTTTATCTGAGAGCTAAGATCCCTCATTTTGTTGCTTTCTAAATAGAACTTGCCTCTATTATTCAATTTTTCTTCGATGCTGGTAACTTTTATATATAATAAAAAACATTTTTAAGCCAACACTGTTGAAAATACTGTCTGGTACACTGTTCTCTGAGAAATTCTTCTTTTTTGGATGCTTTAAAATGAATTCAAATGAGGCACTCAGAGCAAGGGCAAATGTGAGGCTCTGCAGGCGAGGCACCACGCCACAGCTAGCCCAGCAGGTGGTCTTGGGGGAGCCACAGCTGCTCAGGGCCTCAGCTTCCACACGTACGCACTGACAGCACCAGCTCTAGTGACCTGCAAGGGTCCTCCTGGCCCTGACGGCTAATGTTTCAGGACAATGGCGTGTACTTTTCACCACACAGGCTGAGATTCCACAACACCTCTCCCCTGCTGGGGCTGCAGCCTCGCTGAGTTCAAGGTGGCTCGTGGAGACGACGCCACTCTTTTCAGTCTCCCATTTGGAGCTTCAGACTTTCCAAAGCACCCTCAGCTGCACCACAAACCGGAAGCAGGAAGATTAGAGAGTGAGCACAACCCACAAGTGGCTCACATAAGAGCTGCCAACTTGGAACTGATGGGTCATGCCAAAACTCAGGGTAGTTTTACTCCAAGGCCAAGTGTTCTTGATCTTACTGGATCACACCCTAAGAAGAACTGTGGGCCCCCAAAGCCTTCATTCAGTGGGACGACCACCAGTGTTGGAGTCAGAAGGTGGGAGCAAGCCCCTCTCCAAGCAGTTCCTACTGTGTGCTCTGGGACCAGCCACTCCCTGTTACTGATCCTCAATGTCTTCATCCAGAGCATGGACCATTATCCTGATAATTCCAGTGCTACGGTGAGATGTGTGTGAAAGCAAATAGAAACCTTTTGTATATGGTTCTGGATGTGAGTCCCATGATGATCATATACTGTGCCCAAAAGGAAGGAGGAATCTGCTCCATCCATCTGTCCTTCAAAAAGCTCACAGCACTGGGGAGTGTAAGTCCTGGGCCACAAGGCAGCTGGGTATGGGAGCTGAATGGGCAAGTCACAGTGCAGGCTGAGCTATTCGGCACAGACTCTCAGCCTGGCCTGGCTCCAGTCCTGCAGAGACTAAAATGCACCAACGCTAGAAACACTGGACAGGAGTACAGAACCCAAGAATCTGGTTAGTTCCTTCTCCCCATGATTCATGCATCCATCCCATTAGCAAACATCCTTCTAATGTCAGTTGCAGATAAAGTGATATTCGGGTGCTGTATGTATGCAAGGAAGCAGAAGGAGGAAGGAGCAAAGACGAATATGTTAGCCTCCATTCTTAAAGAAAACAACTAGACTCTTTCTATCTACCAGGAACTGCGCTGTACCACTTCTCTTACCTTTCCCAATCCCCAGTAACCCCAAAGGGCAGGGATGCTCAGGATCCCCATTTCAGCCACAGAAGCCGAGATTCAGGTCCATCTGTGCACCAAGTGGTGAGCCCGGTTCTTGGAAGATAGGGTCTGTCCAGATCCCAAGTTTTTAACCCCCCAGGTTCCTGGACCTCTGTGTGTCTGGGTGATCTTAGCCAAGCATTTTCCTCTCTGGGCCTCTATTCCACCTCTGAAAAGCAGAGGTTCTTTAATGCTCCTGGACACAGGAGGTATCACAAACACTGGAGAGTCGGGAGAGACATGCAGAAACGTCCGCCTATCGTGAGGAGTGAGGTGCAGCAAGCAGCTTGTTCCTTCCTCTCAGATGTAAATGAGGTGAGACAGGGTGGGCTTTCGCCAGATGTGGCTCCAACATGGGTTTCAGAGGGACATGGCTAACACCTGCTTAACTCCGTCAACGTCTGTTCTCCCACAATCACACTGCCCAGCCATCTACGTGCTCCACTTATTCCCACAGCCCAGGCCCTAGTTCCTGCTGTGCCCCCTCCTTTTTCTCTACCTCCCCTTAGTTTTTTCTCCCCCAGGAGATTTCTTCTGATTCTGCAGATTTCCTGCAGCGGATTATAACAGACAGAAAAGCTTGAAGAACCTCTCAAATACTACGAGTATTCAGCAAGAAGCCCCCATGACAGTGGGCTAGCATTTTCCTTTAAGACCCTGGTCTTCGCTGAATGGCTCCCTGACTTCATAACTTGCTTTGTCTCTAATGGAAAAAGAGCAGTGGCCCTTTTCCATCTGAATCGTTCACAGCAGCAGATGCCAGTAAGGTTGCCTGGAGAGTTTGGAAATGCCATGTTGCCATGGTAACGGCAGACCAAGGTTCGGGATGCTTCATCCCTGATGAGTTGCCCTGGCAGTGCCATACCAGGCTGCTGGTGGAATCTTCCTTAACAAACCAAAAAAAGAAGAAGAAGGAAAAAAAGCATGGACAAGAAACTGCTTAGCATTAGCGCTGAGGCTCAGTTCCTGCAAACACACTTGTGGGCTACTCACCTAGTCCCTTGGCTGGTAAGGAGGCCAGGCCCCGGCTCTCTGTACCGTGGCTCTCTCGATGGTAATATGGTTTTTAACTGGCTCAGCCAACAAAGCGGGTCCTCCCCAACTCCAGCCCCCAAATTACCGCTTCTCTTGTTTGATACCGCCAACCAGGGATCTGCCCGCGTGGACCCTAGCAATTAGCACAGCATCCGCATTTGCTGGGGAATTAAGAGCCACTGATTAGCCTAATTCCATGCCATTTATAGACAGTGAGTGTCAGCCTGAGATTGGCTTTTCCAAATGGTGACCCAGAGGGTAGCAAGTTCACGGCTTGAGTTTGAAATGGAAGCAAGGGCCTAGTGAGCCGATTGTGAGCCAGGCGGGAAGGTAGGGCTCATCTCTGGGGCTATACTCATATGTCAGCTGTTCCTTCTCCAAGACCTCCCCACCCAAGGGAACTGAAGACCAGAAGAAGGTGTTTCCAAACTGAGGTCATATGCATTTCCAAGTCAATTCCAATGCAGAAAGGAAGCCCATATTCCTTTGACTCCGTGGTGAGCCTTCTGGAAAGATACAGCCACAGAACTAGTGCACCTAAAATTTGGGGGTTCCTGGAGGTAAAGGCCTGAGTCAAGCACTAACTGGCTGAACAGGAGGACCCTGACACTTTGCTAAGATTTTTTTGCCATGCCACTACTGAAGGGCCTAAACCTCTCATCTGTCCTCCAAGTTGTTGCCTGGTTGAAGCCCCTTGGAATTTGAATGCCCAAGAATAATTACCTTAAGACTCCTGCTGTCAGACCCCTAGCCCCAGGGGCCCTCCAGGATGCTGACATTCCCAGGATCATGCAGACCCCTACATCTTGGATGGTCAATCCCTATTGCAATGGTTTGAACAGCATATAGATCCTGAACTCAAGAGAGTCAAATCCCAAAGTCATTAAGTTGATGGTACTAAGAGCATGGGCAGTTAATCCAATTGTGTTATTTAGGCCAGTGAGAAGTCCTTAGGTCACCAGGGGTATGCCTTTGGAAGACAGTTCTTGTGACAAAGCTGGTTATAAAAGCCCGAGTTGAGCCTAGCTACTCTTTGTGTTTCTAGGCTAACACGAGATCTTTTCTCCATACACACTCCATCACTACCATCCTTTGACTTCATCAGATGGTTGAATCAATGGGGTCTGTCCAATCATGGGCTGTGAACCTCCAAAATCATGAGTAAAATTAAACTCCCTTCCTTTATAAGTATTGTTGTAGGTATTTAGTTATAGTAATAAAAGCTGACTAACACACCTATCCTACCATTGCAGGGACTAACTCCTAAGCTAATATTGTTCCCCTGGGTTTTTATCCTCTCCTGCCAATTTGCTATAAAAGGATCCAATCTGCTTGTACATATCACACATGGGTCATAATTGCATGGAGTCAGCTAAGTGAATACTTGCTCACAGACACGGGGAACTTCCAGATCCCTTCAAGAAGACGAATTGCAAAAAGTGGCCTAAGGAAATAAATTTGGGATGATAGGTAGGGGGTATATCATTGCAGGAAATAGAATCTTCAAAAGGCCTGAATAAAGATTTGATTTTAATCAGCATCCAATTGGAAGCCACTAAGGCTCTGGGCAAGGGAGTAGCAGAATCAGAGCTGTGCTCCAGAAGCAAAATCTGACATAAAAAGAATCAACACTGTCATTGTTGTTGTTATGATACGTAACATCTGGGGGGCACTCATGCTAACAGAGGCAGCTCCTAAACACCTTTGACTGCATGTGGCAGGATGTCGCCAGGGAGATCAGTTTGGAGGCAAAGCCCAGGACAAAGAGGATGAACAAAGCCTGTCTCAGCAGCAGTGGGATGCCAAAGAGAGAGAGCAGAGAGGCTGCACTGAGAGATCTTGGCAGCAGTAAAGCTTTGGACACAGAAGGCTGAGAGGAGTCAGAGAGCCTACTTAGCTTGGAGCCTGGGAGGATGGAGGTTATACCTAGGTCTAGGATTTGATTAGCAGGCCAGGTAGATGAATCTGGACTTCAACTCCAAGGACACAGTCAAAATATTCCTCTTATCACCCCAAGTCAGGAAAACTTTTGGGGCAGAGCAGCTATGAAACAGGGTAGCTTTCCCAGGAAGACTTATTCTTCAATATTCTGCTCTGGTCCTACCAACCTATAAGCTGCTGGTTGGGGTGAGAAGAAAAGGACCCAGGGAGCAGGGAGCCTCTCCCTGCTCGGACCAGACTGCCTTCTTGGTGGTGGTCTTTCTATCAGCATGTGCATCAGACTACTGCCTAGATAGGGAGGAAGCCCTGGCTTTAACCCACCTCATGTGCTTCTCTGTCCTGCAGGAACCACTGCGGTGGGCCCTAAGGCCCTGGGAACCTGAACCCCTCAGGTGAAACACAGGGGCTGCCTGCTCTGGGACTGGCTCACACAAACCCTCTTCTCTGGGCGGGAGGGCTTCCCATCCGGATCCATCAGCAGCCTGTTCTCGATAGTCTCTGCCTGTGCCCAGACATCTTCCTCTGCACAGTCAAGAATACTCTCATCCGCTTGCCCTGGACCAGTCCAAGCCCGAGGTTAGCCTTCACAGCTCAGCTCAAGTCCTCCTTCAGGAAGTCTACAGCAATCGCTCCTTCACTGAACTACAGGGAAGTCTCAGAGTAGCAAGCGAAGCTAAGACTACTGGCCCAACTCTCTCAATTCTGTGAAAGAGGAATCTGAGGCCTAGCGAAGACGGAAAGAAGGGCTACGACTAGAACCCAGGTCTGTAGCATTCCCATGAACTTTACAGTGCTGGTTATTTCACACAGCCACCTCAGGGACTGTGACGCTGTCTGTAGAACAATGGCTTCCGCATCTGCGTATCCTTTACATTGCCTGGCACAGGGCCCTGGATTGAAGGTGTCTCAGGAACCAGAATCCTCAATAGCCAAAGGCTTAGGAAGGCAACAGGTCCCAAGAAAAAGCAGGACACAGGTAAAGGGGAAAAAACAAACAAACAAGCAAGCAAGCAAACAAACAAACCAAAAACCTTCCTTCCAGCAATTCTCCACTGTTCTGGGACTCAAGCCAAGCCCAGCCACCAGGCTGGGGGTGGGAATAGATCAGATGATGCATTCAAAGGAGACTTTTACATCCGAAAGAGATTTCTGCATCCAGTATCAGCGTTCTAGCCCACAGTCTCCTGGGAGTGCAGCTTCCAGAGGCAGGCACAAGGGGTCATGCTGAGGTCACCTTCTAGCCTAGGGGCTTTGATAACTGTGGTGGTGGCAGCAGCTGAAAGAAGACTTTTTTAATAAAACTGAATCTTCAGGTTTTGGAAGCTAAAAGAACCTTCAGGATCACCAAATGCAACTCTTGAATGTCTCAAACAAGGCCACTGAGGGCTTGCTACAGAGTCTTGATCAAGGTCACACAACACATCAAGGTCACAGCCAGGACCCAGCTCCAGATCCATTATTCCCAATCAGGTTCTTTGCAGGACAACTTTCCTCACCTGGTCCTCACATGGAGTACTCAGGAGAGTACCTGGTGGGATTAAATGACCCGGCAATTCTATCTACACTGCTGTGCAAAATGTCAAAGCCCAATCACGGGTACACACTGGGTTTGACTAAGACTCCAAGTGAAGAAGCCACTTGCTTAAAATCACTTGCTAGAAAAAGGTGGAGCCAAGACTCAAGAACAGATTTGTCTGGTTCCAAAGACTCTCTTTTCTCTGCTGGCTTATCCTTCTGCACCTGCTACACTTGCTGCCTCTTCATTCAGAGTACAAGAATAACGTTAGGACAGGCAGACATTCTGGGAGGTCCAATAAGGGTCCCATTGACACACACTTCCTGGTTGAGCTTCCTTTGCCCCAGGACTACTGCTGGTGCTGGGAACACAAAGAAGCTATGAGATCGACAAGTGTGGGCTCATGGGGTAACTCCCAGGGAGAATCTAAAAGAACAGTTATAAGGATTGGAAGGCAGACAAACTTAGTCTTTTAGATTCTTGAAAAAAACGCGAATGGGAAACAGTACAAGCAAGGGATGGTGTGACAGAACAGGCTGGCAAAGTCCTGCCTCGAGATGTGAGTGCCACCAGCCGCAGTCATCTTTCTAGTTGCCGAGCTCAGCACAAAGCCTGGCACATATAAGGCACTCAATAAAGATCTGCTGAGTCAGCGCGCGCGTAAATGGAACCAGTGTCCCAAAGGGGAGGGAGATGCGGTTCCAGTGCACGCAGAGAAGGGGTCTGCCCAGCAAGCGGGGTCCTGCCCCGTCCATCTGCAGAAGGGACGGGAGGCAGCTGGCAGGTCCAGAAACGCTGACAGAGGAGGACAGAGCTTCCAGCCCCAACCCACTTCTCCATGGCAACAAGCTGACAGAAAACTGCACGGGAGACTGAGAAACCAGTTTTAAAATAAAAACGCAAAACACTCTCCGCATAAAATCACACATGCAAAGCAATATCTCCCGCCTCTCAGCCCCTCAGGAGCGGCAGGCACATCTCGTAAGAAAGGGCCTCCTTGCAACCTGCCCATCCCTCTGCCAAGGGCCCCAGTGCCTCCTTCCTGCTGTGCACTCCAAGGAGAATGCCTCCTGCTTTGAAGTATGTGCTTCAAAGCACTGCATCAAATCTGACAAGCAATGGGAAAGGCTCCTCCAGGGTGGGGTCTGGCCAGGTCCCATAGCAGAGGCTATCCACAGCTGGCTTCATGCAGGCATGGCGTCCAAACGCGCAAATCCTGCTTCATCTTCCTGGGCTCAGCTATATTTGCTTCCATCTCCCCAGGATGACTTAATTTGCAAACCCAAAGCCCTCTGTTTATATTTCCCATATAAAACTGACCTGTCTACTTTTCATATACTTAGGCTTACTTATTCTTCCCCCTAGTAGAGAACCTGGTATAGGATAAAGCCTCATCAAAGGGCCGGAGCTGTGGTGTAGCATTAAATCCCCGGCCTGCAGCACCAGCATCCCATATGGGTGCCAGTTTCTGTCCTGGCTGCTCCACTTCTTCCTCTTCCTCTTCTTTTTATTTTAAGATTTATTTATTTATTTGAAAGGCAGAGCTACAGAGAGGTAGAGGTGGGGGGGGTGTCTTCCATCCACTGGTTCACTCCCCAGATGACTGCAATGGTCAGAGCTGTGCCAATCCGAAGCCAGGAGCCAGGAGCCTCTTTGGATCTCCCATGCTGGTACAGAGACCCAAGGACTTGGGCCATCTTCTACTGCTTTCCCAGGCCATAGCAGAGAGTTAGATCAGAAGTGGAGCAGCTGGGACTTGAACCAGGGCCCATATGGGATGCCAGCACTGCAGGCGGCACCTTTAACCCTCTGCACCACAGTGCTCCACTTCTGATCCAGCCCCCTGCTAATGCACGTGCAAAAAGCAGCAGAGGATAGCCCATGCCCTTGGGCCTCTGCACCCGCATGGGAGACCCAGGTGAAGCTCCTGGCTCCTGACTTCGGATCAGCTCAGCTCTGGCCGTTGTGGCAATCTGGGGAGTGAACCAGTGGATAGGAGACACCTCTCTCTCTCTCTCTCTCTCTCTCTCTCTCTCTATACCTCTCTCTGTGTGTTTTCCAAATAAATAAAATAAATCTTCTTAAAAAAAGATTTAAAAAAAGCTTCATCAAATGTTTTCTGAAGTGAACCAACAGCATGGGGGTAGCTGGAGACCAAACTCCTTCAGGTTACGGGAGTCCATTTACAGCTCCCTCCAAACCCTTGGGTGCTTTGAGAGGGTGAAGCCAGTGTTGTTTTTTCTCCTCTACTAGATGACTTTGCTGTTAACCCCAATGTGTGCTCTCCCTTATAATAATCATAGACATCACTGTGTGCAGAAGGGTACAGAATAAGTTGGACTAAGAATCTGGGTTCAAATGAAAAAGGTGGCTGATGCATAAATTCACAAAGTGAGTTTCGCACAATCACACAGAGAGGTAGTGACAGAGCAGGGCTCAAGTCTTCTAATTGGTCCAGAGCTCTTTTCACAGTCTTATGCTGCCTTAGAGATTCCATCAAGAAATTCTTCAATTTGGGCAAAAGAAACTTCACATTCCATTAAAATCAGAAGCATTTTGGATCACCTGCATTTTAAATCCCTGCAGTGGAATGAAGTCCAGCTTCCTACTTCTGGGCAGAATGCCACTGGAGATAGCTGGGCAGGGAGTTAACCCTCACTCTCCCACAGAGTCTTTCCCTTTAGTTCTTCAGGCACTGATAACTCACCCATGCCAGAAAGGTTATCCTGGCAGTTAAAACTTTCTTGTTCCCAGGTCTTCTGATCTAACCGTAGAGAGAGAGAGAGAGAGAGAGAGAGAGAGAGAGAGAGAGAGAACGGGTGCAGCACTGCAATTATTAGAGAAGCAGATCTGGGACAACTTGGGCAGGATACAGAGGAGAACTGGTATGGTTTGGAGCACAGGCTTCTGTGGAAAACCACTAAGGCTGTCCTTGGGCTTGACTCAAGCGGGAGGGATACCACTTCCTGTGAGGTAAAGCCAGGAGAAACAGATCTCGGAGAGGCAGGAGAGACCCACAGGCCCCCTGCTTGGGTTCTCGTGATTTCCGGGCTCATGGGCCAGAGCGGCCTGCGCAGGGCTTCTCAGCAACGACTCCCACCAGGAGGCAGGGAGATGTCCATGGAGACACCAGCGCTCACCCAGCGGGGTGCTCAACTGTGCAACACGAGACCAGCTGTCTGGCCGATTCTAGCGTGACGCTTTCTGCTGGGGTAGTTTGCGACGTGAGGAATGTTTACAACCAATTGCCTTTAAGGAAAGCAGATCGCCCTCCACAACCGGAGTAGGCCTCATCCAGTCAAAGACTTTGAAGCAAAGACTGAGGTTTCCCTAAGAAGAAGGAATCCTGTCTCTCGACCAAAACATAGTGTGGGAGCCAATTCCTTCAACTCTCTCTCTCTCTCTGTCTCAGGTAGAGATATATGGTTCTGCTTTTTTAGGGACCCCCACATGAAGTTGGGTACTTTCATACACTCTACCTAATTTAATTCTCCAAATGACCAAGGCAGGTAGACGTTGCTATTCTGATGCTTGTTTTTCAGATAAGGTAAAGAGAAGCTTAGAAAGTCGAGTCACTTGGTAAATATGACTTAAAAGTCACGTATCAATTTCATCATATGGCCATGAAGAAGTATAATTCCCCTGAAGAATGCTAGTTCAAAATTCCTGGCCAAAGTAAATGGTGCTGCTAATTCCTTTGTGTTCTCCTTCCCCTTGGGGATGCCATTTACACCAAAAGAAACCAGAGCTGTGAACAGTTTTGCTCATTCAAGCAGGAGGACTTGTTTTTACATAACATAGTCTTTAGGATCTACATTCCCTATGGGTTCTTATATCTGGATTAGGTTGTTTTTTTTGTTGTTGTTGTTTTGTTTTGTTTTAAGATTTACTGAATAATTTGAAAGTCAGAATTACAGAGAGAGGAAGAGAGATATTTATAGAGAGATCTTCTATCCATTGGTTCACTCCCCAGATGGTTGCAACAGCCAGGGCTGGGCCAGGCTAAAGCCAGGAGCCAGGAGATTTATCCTGGTCTCCCACGTTCGGCGACAAAGGCCCAAACACTTGGGCCATCTTCCACTGCTTTCCCAGGTGTATTAGGGGGAAATACTGGAATACTGGATTGCAAGTGGAGCAGCTGGGACATGAACTGTCACCCTTATGAGATGCCAGTGTTTGGGGGTGGTGGCTTTCCCAGCCACAATGCTGGTCCCAGTTTCATTACTTTTGAACTTGACTCTGAGACAGGGAAGATGATGTTTTTGTCAACTAGTGCTCTTCCTCTTAAAGGCAAATCCAGGCTGCAGATTGCTTTCTTTTGGCTCCTGCCAGGAGGTGGGAAGACTGTGTTCTCTGCCCAAATACGGGGCCCTCGAGGGGCTGCTCCTCTGGGGAAGGTGACACCTACGCTCTGCCTCCTCCGGCTCCCTTGGCCCATGCGGGTGGTACCTCTTCCCACAAGGGCACCTGCTCAGGGAGGGGGGCACTGTTCTCCTAAGTCACACGTGTCCAAGGATGGATGAGGCCCTCTTGTTGCAGTTTCCCTGCAGCAGCTGACACAGGCCACTGTTTGCAGAAGCAGATCTACTAACTGCCAGGGGGCAGTACAGAGGAAATGACCACAGCCCTCCAAACACATGGACAAGCATCAAGGCCGGCAAGATGAGGTCAAGACTCTTTACCAACTTCTTTCTCCAGAAGGCTGGAATACACACCCGCAGCCGCCTTTGCTCAGCTTCCACGTGGCTGCTCTCTTGCTTCCTGCAGCAAAGGCACGGCCACCCAGAGCAGAACTGTGCAACGTGTTAAGTAAGGCACACATAAAAATGCTAATGTGGGGGCAGCATTTGGTCTAGCAGCTAAGATGACCACATCCCACATCCAAATACCTGGGTTTGATGTTGGTCTCTGGTCCCTGACTCCAGCTCCCTGCTAAAGCTGACTCTGGGAGGCAGTGGAGATGGCTTTAGTGATTGGGTTCCTGTCACCCACAAGGCAGACCCTGTTGCAGGCTTTTGGGGTGTGAACCAGCAGATGGATGCTTGCTCTCTTGTACATGCTCTCTCTCTCTCTCTCTCTCTCTCTCTCTCTGCATCTCAAATAAATAAATACTTTTAAAAAACTAGTCAGTGTGTGGCATGCTGGTAAATGGCAAGGTAAGGCAGCAGTGTGACACTTCCGGCTCCTGCCAGCCTAGGCCTGGCCTGCCACTCCAATGCGCTGAGGCGAGCATTACCTTTGCACCCTGGCTGGGAAATGCAGAACCCCATCCCCTTGTGGCCCAAGACCAGGAATCTTGACTCAATTCTGCCTCCCGCCTGGGCTAGCCATGCATTCGAGGGTTCTGAGGGTTCTGGTCTGAAGGCCATGTTTTTCTTCAGTTAATGGGCTAGAACGTGACAATGATTACTTCTCTTTCAGATGTGTGCTCAACCCAACAGGGAAACAACTTTACGTGGGGTAGACCCAAGGGTTCTTCAAGGACCAGAAGTGGTCTATTCCCCTGGCAGTCTGTCCAGACAGCACATTATCTCATTGTCTGCCAAAGACCAGGGATCCCTCTCCAGTGCTGCTGGTGCCAGTGTGTCAGAGACCCCTGCATGTCTGCACAGCTGCTGGAGACTGATCACCATGAGTCAGCACTCCAAGGAGAGGGAAGTGTTAGTGGCTCTAGCAACACTAACATTGACTGGGAATGTACAATGTATTGGACACTACTCCATGCACTTCACGTGTACTAACCTATTAATCTTCACCACAACCCTTAAAGTTAGGGTTGTACAAGCAACAAGTTAGGATCTATCACTGTGTCCATGCTACCGACAAGAAACCCAAGACATGGAGAGATTAAATTACCTGCCCAATAGTGCATAGCTAGTAATGTGGTGGTGCTGGGATTCAAACCCAGACAGTCTAGCTGCATATCGTTTAATCCACACACCAGCTCTACATGGTTCATACTAATAATTCTGTGTTAAAGGTGGAGGAAACTGAGGCTCGAGCACTCAGCTGCAAACCACACAGTTGGCTGCATCCTTTCTCAAGCTCTCCCTGGGAAGTACTGTACTGTGAACACCCCAGGCTGAACTCAGGTGGGCTGGCTGACCTCATTTGTCCTCTGAGTTGAAAAGCCATAGGACCAGGAATGGACGTCTACAGCTATGAGGAAGGCTCTTCCAGCAGGTGGCTGTGGATGGGTGGGGCTTCCATAGTACTTTATACATCGTCTCCTCTTTCCCTGGGAGGGCAGCCTCCTGCCCATGTTAGGGCGCCTAGACACTGTTGGTATGGCTTTCTGGGTGTCCACTCTGCCCCATGTGCTGTGCTACAGGTGATCTCATACATGAACCTACTTGTCACCAGAACAAGTCACCAGACATAGGAAGCAGCGGCTGCCAGCAGAGAGGACAAAGGCTCCGGGGGGGTTCAGCCCCGCATCCACTACCTGTGGGAATTTAGCAAGATTTTACTTTCTAGAAGTGTCAGTTTGCTTATCTGTAAAGCCAAAAGGCAAACAAAGAAATCCTTCTTTTCAAGGTGCTTATAAGGAAAAAAATACAGTACAAAATTTGACAGAGAAAGAAAACATTTACTAAGTACCTATAATATGCCAGGCTCTCTGAGTATGTTTCATTTATATTTCACAAAATGCCCATGAGATAGACACATTATTTTATATCCGTTCCACAGATAAGGAAATTGAGTACTGAGATCCCTGGACTGGCAGGTAGCAGAGCTGGGACTTCAGCCCAGGCTGCGTTAACTCCTGAGATCTCGAGCTTCGATGCTCCGTGAGCCCCACTCCTCCCCCATAGACTGCAGTTCCGTCTCACGCTACAAAGGCAGTGATCTTTACAAAAGGCCATCACTCCTCCACATAACATCCTTCCTCAGCTCCCCTGCTAGGGAGATCTTCGACTCTTTAGCACGGCATTCAAGGCCTGGCCCTGACCCAGCTCCTATCTCCTTTTCTGGTCTCTCTCCTACCCCACACTCCACTAAAACCCAAGTCCTAGCCTCCTGGACTCGGAAGCTGCTGTTCCCCATACCTGCAGTGCTGTCGCTGCAAATGAGGGGGACTCCTACTCCTCTGACAGCCTGGCCCAAGTATCGCCTCCTCCTCCCCAGATTTCTCCAGCCGGCTTCTCTGGCTTTCCGCTTTGTGCTGTAAGAGCTCTGATCACCCATAATTTGATTTGTCAGTTGACATCTCTGTCACCCATGCTACACCAGTGGTTGTCAACATATTGGAATCTAAGGACTCTTTTTTTTTTTTTTTCATATCTGGGAATTTCAGGATCTTTCCATAGATACCAATCAGAGCAATGCTTAATGCAAAAAAAAAAAAAAATCACCATGAGTTCAGTAAAGCTTGTGAATAAATCTGTATTTGAGTGAACAAAGTACCCTCTCTCATAGCTGAAGGCAGTGCTGTGTGAGATGCACCTAGGGACTTGAAGGTCTTGCTACATACATACTCAATGGACTCTAAAGCTCCAGAGCCTTCAGTTTGGAAATCACAGCTCTGGCTCAGAGAGTAAGAAAAGGAAGTAACATTCATTGACCCTATTATATTTAAGGGCTATGCCAGTCACTTTTCATTTTTTATCTCCTTTAAATCTTGAGAAAAAAAAAACTCATTATTTTCCAAATAAGGAAAGAGGCTTGGGGCCAGTATTGTGGTGCAGTGGGTTAAGCTGCTACCTGCAGTACCAGCACCCCATGTGAGTGCTGGTTCAAGTTCTGGATGTTTTACTTCCAATCTAGCTCCCTGCTATTGTGCCTGGGAAAGCAGCAAAGGATAGCCCAATGCTTGGGCCCCTGCCATCCACGTGGGAGACAAAGATGGTGTTCCACGCTCCTGGCTTCAGCCTGGCCCAGCCCTGGCTGTTGCAGCCACTTGGGAAGTAAACCAGTGAATGAAGATTCATTCTCTCTCATTCTCTCTCTCACTCTCGCTCTCTCTCCTCCTCTCTCTCTATCTCTGACTCTGCTTTTTAAATAAATAAATAAATATTTTTAAAATAAAAGTTTAATTAAAAGAAAAGCTGGCTGGGCCAGCGCTGTGGTGCCCTGGCCTGAAGCACCAGCATCACATATGGGCGCCGGTTCTAGTCCCTGTTGTTTCTCTTCCAATCCAGCTCTCTGATATGGCCTAGGATAGCAGTAGAAGATGGCCCAAGTCCTTGGGCCCCTGCACCCATGTGGGAGATCCAAAAGAAGCTGCTGGCTCCTGGCTTCGGATCGGCACAGCTCCGGCTGTTGCAGCCATCTGGGGAGTGAACCATTGGAGGGAAGACCTCTCTGTCTCTACCTCTCTCTGTGATTCTGTCTTTCAAATAAATAAAAATAAACCTTAAAAAAAAAGAAAAAAGAAAAGCTGGTATTGTGGCATGGCAGGTAAAACTTCTGCCTGCAATGTTAGCATACCACATGGGCTATGGTTTGTGTTCCGGCTGCTCCACTTCTGATCCAGCTCCCTGCTAATGGCCTGGAAAAAGAAGGGGAAGATGGCCCTAGTGTTTGGGCCCCGGTGCCAATGTTGGAGACCCAGCTAAAGCTCCTAGATCTTGGCTTTGGCTTGGCCCAGTTCTGGCTATTGTAGCCATCTAGAGAGTAAGCCAACAAATGGAAGACCTCTCTCTCTCTGTCTCTTCCTCTCTCTCTGTACCTGTCTTTCAAATAAATAAAATAAATCTTTAAAAAATTATCATATATCATCACTAATCTCCTTCTTGATGTCACTTGTATAAGAAACCAAGCTGGCCAGTGCCGCGGCTCAATAGGCTAATCCTCCACCTGTGGCACTGGCATACCAGGTTCTAGTCCTGGTCGGGGCGCCGGATTCTGTCCCGGTTGCTCCTCTTCCAGGCCAGCTCTCTGCTGTGGCCAGGGAGTGCAGTGGAGGATGGCCCAGGTCCTTGGGCCCTGCACCCCATGGGAGACCAGGAGAAGCACCTGGCTCCTGCCGTCGGATCAGCGCGGTGCACTGGCTGCAGTGCTGGCTGCAGCAGTCATTGGGGGGTGAATCAACGGTAAAGGAAGACCTTTCTCTCTGTCTTTCTCTTTCTGTCTACTCTGTCAAAAAAAAAAAAAAAAAAAAAAGAAAAGAAAAAGAAACCAAGCTTTGGGGGAGTGGAACAATATCTGACTTGGTCACTATTATAACTCAGATTGTCATGGGGACAAGTCCATGGTGATGCTCAATACAAATTTTTAAAACACTGAATTACAGTTCCTCAGAAATACTATGTGATGTCATGCTTTCATGTCTTTGCCCTTGCCTAGAATGTCCTCCTCGCTCATTCCCCCACACTTATTACTCACCAACATTTTGCTCAGACACCGCCTATTCTCACTGGGCTTTCCCCTTCATACAGATTCGTCTCTCTCCCTTCCACACGAATACTGTGCCATGCACACTGCTCTAACGCATCATGTCTTCTAGCTACTCTGACGATATGCTGTCAGTCTCCTGGAAGTGCCTGGAGGTTCTCGGAGGGTAGAGACTACACAAGGTTTACCTCTATGTCCTCAGCACCCTCCTGCTCTGCATGCCAGCACTGAATGGACAACTCTCTCCACAAAGGGCGAATCTCATCAGTGTGGGACCCAGCGAGAAGCACACAGGCTCTGAAGAGTCCATGAGCCCTTGCAAGACCTGGTTCCAAACTCCCTCTAAACAGAAGCCTCGGAGAGAACCCTAGGACTACAGAATCCTGGGGCTGATATTGTTTAATTAAACAGAGACTCAAGTCACCAGCGTCTGGCTGAGGCTGGGCCTCTGGGACCTGAGCAGGCAACATTTCATCATTAGGAGGAAAGGAGATGACAAACTCTTTCCTGAAAGAACCCAGCAGGCAGTCAGAATTACTGGATGTGGATAAATAAAGCCATTATTTCCAAATACATATCCCAGGCAGCACTAAATGCATTCTCCGTATCACAGGCGATACTAAATTTAGAACTGGCACTTTGAGTCATATGCTGATTCCTAAAGAGAAAAACTGAATTCAAGGGGGAAAATGAAGTGAAATATGAAAATAAAAATGTACTCTTAGTCGATAAGAGCAAGCTGTCAAGAGAGGTAAGGGGAAGTTTCCTGCAAAGAATTCTGGCTGCAGAAGAACTCCACACGGGGAGCGGGGGGCCTCTGCCAGGCCCTGCAGCAGCAGCAGCTCTGGAAGCCAGCCTCCCTGTGTGGGACTCGGCAGGCAGCAGTGGAATCTGCACTGGAGCAATCCTGTGGGAAACAGCGAAAGCCATGCAGGGGCTGAGGCTCACTGTTTCCAAAGGACTCTCACCCACCCTGTCTCATTGCAGTCTCCCCGGTTCCACAGAGCAGGTGGCCTCCCTCGGTTTACTGCCGAAGTGAGCCGAGAGGGCTTAAGTGCCTTGCCTACTTCATACCATCAGTGAGCCCGAGAGCAGACAGTGTTTTTAATAAACTTTCAGGGGCCGGCGTTGTGGTATAACAGGTTAAGCCTCTGCCTGCAATGTCAGCATTCCATGTGGGCGCCAGTTCAAGTCCTGGTTGCTCCACTTGTGATCCAGCTCCCTGCTAATGCACCTGGGGAAAGAAGCAGAAGATGGCCCAAGTGCTTAGGTCCCTGCATCCATGTGGGAGATGCAGAAGAAACTCCTGGTTCCTGGCTTTTGGTCTGGCCAAGCCCTGGATGTTGTGGCCATTTGGGGAGTGAACCAGTGGATGGAAGATCTCTTTGTCTCTTCTTCTTTCTCAATGTAACCCTGCCTTTCAAAGAAATAAAATAGAAAAAAAATATAGCAGGTAAGGCTCAAAATTCAATTTAAAAAAAGAATATGTGCAGATTTACAGAAAAGTTGAAAAGAGTACTGAGTTTCCCCCATTTACCATAGCATGTTCCTAGCACTGGTACATGATGATGAAGTACACACCACTTGGCTTGGATGTCACAAGCTTTTCCTAATGTCCTTTCTAGGATCCTCTTCTAGACACCACATGACATTTACTTTTCACATCTTCCAAGCTCCTGTTCAGTTATATTTTCTCCAACTTCCCTTGTTTTTTGTGGACCTTGGCAGGCTTGTGTACTGACAGGTGTTCTGTAGGGTATTACTCAATTTGAGTTGTTCTGGTCTTTTCCTCATGGTTTGATGGGAATTACAGGTTTGTGGGAGGAAGACCACAGAGGTGAAGTGCACTTCTCATCAAGTGATATCAAGGAAGCTAAAATCAACATGACTTCTCACTGGTGATGTTAACCCTGACCTGCTGGTCAAAGTACTGTTTCCCAGGTTTCCCCACTGTAATGTTATCCACCTCACCACCACCGCCCCCCCCCCCCCCCAACACACACAACTCATACCCTTGCCATGCTCTCTGAGAACAAGTGAGGTACTTCCAGGAGGAAGACTTTGGGCTGGACTTGGAAAGACAGGTAGGATATTAAGGTGTCAAGACAGTCCAGGGAGAGGGAAGTGGAACGCAAGGGAGAACAAGCACATTCACAGAGCAGAGCCGGGGGCAACATTACGCCTAGCAGAGAAGAGAAGGCCGGGAAGCTGCTAAGCCCAAAGTGAGCAGCACCCTACAGTTAGACAGGAGGCCTGGACTGTTCTATAGACAGGGACAACCACTTCCCCTCCCCACTCTGCTAAGGTCACTGCTTGGGCTTTGAGACTGTCCTGGGTAAGTGACAGGCTGACTCCTCCAGCTACTTTATTCCCCAAACTACTCAAGCTTTTAGAGGCACAGACTTCTGGACATCACTCAAAACCCACTCTTCCCCTCTTTCCTAGTAACAAATCTCAAATTTTATTTAGGGTAGCCATGTGCTCAGCTCAAAGATTAATTTCCCAGCCTTTATTATGCTTAGATGAAGCTACGCAACTTGGCTCTGGTCAATGAGTTCTCAGTGGACATGGCTGGGCAGCACTTCAGGGAAAGAGCCTTAAAGGAGCCTCTTTCTGCCCTTTCTCTCCTCGGCCTGCTTTCCACCTGAATATGGACACAATGGCTACCTCTAGTAGCAATCCTAGTCCATGAAAAAAACCCTGGAGATGAAAGCCTCTGTTAAGAACAGTGAAACAGAGAGAGAAATAATTGAGGGCCTCGAGGGCCTTGAAATTATTACACCAGCCATGGGCTGAACATCACCAGACCTCTCATGTGTGAATATGTTAGTGTGTTGGTCTGCCATAATAATATACCACAGACTGGGGACACAAACAACAGAAATTGCACTAAGCCTCTCTATCCACGGCTTCCACATCTGTGTATTCAATCAACTGTCAATCAGAAATATTCAGGAAAAAAATGTGTTTGAACTGAATATGAGTAGACTTCATTTATTTATTTGCAAGGTAGACAGAAGAGGCTGGTGCTGTGGCATAGAAAGTTAAGTCTCTGACTGCAATGCTGGCATCCCATATGGGTGCCAGTTTGAGTCCTGGATGTTCCACTTCTGATCCAACTCCCTGCTAATGCAGTGGCAGATGGCCCAAGTGCTTGGGCCTCTTTGCCTATGTGGGAGACCTGGAGGAAGCTCCTGGCTCCTGGTTCCTGGCTTTAGCCCAGCCCAACGCTGGCCATTGAGGCCATTTGAGGAGTGAATCAGCAGATGGAAGAGCTCTTGCTCTCTCTCTCTCTCTCTTTCTCCCTCTGTATCTCTGCCTTTCAAATAAATAATCTTTTAAAAAAAAGGTAGACAGAAACAGACAGAAAGAGATCTTCCATCTGCAGGTTTGCTCCCCAAATGCCTACAACAAATCAGTCCTAGCCTCCCATATGGCAGGGATCCAAGTGTTTGGGCAACTGCCTGCTGTCTCCCAGGGTGTCTCTTAGCATGAAACTGGAACTGGAGGTGGAGCTGGGATTGGAACCCAGGCACTCCCATTTGAGAGGTGAGAGTTCCAAACACCTTCTCAACTGCCACACAAAATACCCATTCCCAGACTTTTTTCCTTATTATTTCCCAAACAATATAGTATAGCAGCTATTCACATTGTGTTAGGTGTATTGGTAATTCAGAGATGATTTAAGGTATAAGGCAAGTTGTGCATAAGTTGCATGTAAATACTATGCTACTGTGTATAAGGATACATGGATTGTGGGTGTCCTAGAAGCAATTCCCTGTGGGTTTTTTATAGTTCTAGAGGCTAGAAGTCCAGTATCAAGGTGCTGTCAGGGTTAGTTTTTGGAAAGACGCCTCTTCCTGGCTTGTAGATGGCTGCCTTCTTGCAGTATCCACTGAGGACCTTTCTTCTGTGTATACACACAGGGGGAGTAATCTCTAGTGCCTCCTCTTCTTATAAGGACAACAGAATATCAAATTAAGACCTTACTCTTATCACCTCGCTTGATCTTTATGGCTTCCTTTCAGGTCCTATGTCTAAATAATCTAATATTAGAGGTCAGGCCTTCAACCTATGGATTTGGGGAATACACAATTCAGTTCACACCAGTGAACTGTTTAAGTCACTATTATTTCCGTATCTATTACTAACATATGTACTTAATTCATTAATGGCAGATCCCCAAGGTCCAAGGAACACCTTCTAAGGCGTCTACCTTCATGTGGCCTTCTGAGCTCAAAGATGTTACCCTTTAATTCATTTTGAGTGTGAATTCATTAATATGTTTCATTCATTTACATGACAAACATTTATTGTGTACCGACTACATGCCAGATGCTGAGCTATGTGTTGGAGACACTACAAGAAATGAACACTATTTGTGACCTCTAGACACTTAAGTGTCTTTACTGGTTTACTTATTCTGAGTTCATCTCTTTCCAAAGCTCATTTTTATAATATAGTAAATAAAACAGAAATGTACATTTGAGACATTAGAAGGAGAATATTCAAGTGTCAGCCCTGGAAGTTGATATACATGCTATGAGTGAGCACCGAAGTTGACCTTGACCTTCCAAAAAGTAGAAAGAGTGACTTGGTTCTTGTTTATTGAAAAAAGAACAAATTCTAATCACTCATGGAAGTCAAATGTAGGCATTTTTTTTTTTTTTCTGAACAAATTCTGCTAAGTGCTTCTGAGTGCCTTGAATGTCTTCGGAATCACCATTTTCTGATCAAACCCCAATGGATGATTGCTCTAAATTCTATGCACAGTTCATTAGCTCTTAGATACTCATCAAATAAAGCATGGTTTGCACACACAGTTTCAGTTTCCTCTTCTAAAGTAGAGAGTTTACTGAAGTCTGAGTGATCACCTGGTACAGAGAATGAGGACTGGCCAATGCAGAAGGCTCTCAAGGCTTTTACAAGAAGAAACAGTGAGGATATAGTACCCCACAGAAAGGCCAGGTTAGATGGAAAGATGAAATACTGGGAGTAAAGTCAGCATGACTCCCTCACGGAGTTCCTTTCTTGGTATATACCAACAGGCAGCATCTCGTGAAAGAAAATACAAATTTGAATCCCAGCTACTTATTAGCTGTGTAATAGGGGAGTATTAGAAACCCAGAGCCTCAGCTGTCTCAGGGAAAATAAAGATATCTACCTATTGTAGGAGATAAATACCAAAACATACACAATGTCTCTGTTATGTTGAAAAATAATAACAGCCTAAATATAAATGCTTTACCTGTGCTGGGTATTGTACTACACATGTAACATAAATTTTTTTAACCCTAAGATAGATTCTGTTGAAGAATTCAAAAAGCATTGGTCTCTCCCCAAACTATGCCAAGTCATGTCCTTTGATATTTTGGGAAGGAATGTACCAGTCCTTGGAAGGCTCTTTGCCAGATCTATGCCATGCAAAGCAGCTGTGTTGACACCATTTTATAACCATCTGCAAACCCTAAAGTTTGCTGCAACTGCTTTTAGAGCTTTAACTCCTTGGTTTCCCAAAGGGATTTTGAATAACTCAAATAAAATCCTTCCAAGAGGGCTCTTTCCAACCCATATTTGTGGTGCAAAGAAATACACAAAAGAATTGAAGCATGTTACTCAAACAAAGTGACCAGGCTTGGAGAGAGGGTAATGAAGGGTCATTGTTTAAGAGTACAGAGTTTCAGTAAGGGAGGTTGACGAAGTTATGGAAATGGGTGCTAGTTATGGTTTTATGACAACATGAATGTATTTAATGCCCTTGAACTGTATGCTTAAAATGGCTAAAATGCTATATTTTACTATAGTATTTCACTACCATGAAATAATAATAAATAGAGTAGCCAGTGTGATGAAGAGATCTAAAAACCACATGTTGGAGAATATCTGGAAACACTCAGGTGTTTTGCAGGCAAATGTTTGAAAGCCTCTGGTTTTTAGGATTATGATAATATTATTCATTACTTATCACATGTATTACATGAAAGATCTTTAAAATGTTCATGAAAATGTATATTAAGAAAGAACTATGTATGGATTTTAATTTTTTGTACCCAAAAATAAGTGTATCTTTTAATTCTATTTTTTCACAAACTTTTGGAAGTGCCCTTGTATACTTAGGCACTTTGCCCACATTCTCTTTATTATCCAGCAGAGCCTTGCAAGGCAATCCATACTTAGAATGATCAGGTGACCAGACCAGGGTTGCACAGCTAGAAAGTGGTAGAGACAAGATTGAACCCAACTAATGCTCTTCTTTCTATACCATGCTGCCTCTCCTTCAAATATTGACTAAATGTCTCGATGAAAACCTGCTGAAGATATCTTTCAAGCCTAAGATTTTATTATTCTGAATGGGGATGTGGGAGGCAGGAAGGTCAGATGTCCATTTTCTTGAAGGCTCCTTGCACTGCCAGGGCACACAGGTAAATCTGAGTCTATTGAATAAGCACTATTCTCTCACTCCAGGAGCAACCACTTTGAGAAAAGGAAATGGGGAGACCTCTGATATGAGAACCAGAGGCAATGCTAGATTGATGCTGCAAGGGAACTGTGTGAGTGCCTATGGATCACAACTGGCTCCCAGGTCTGGGGAGAGAGCCATCGGTCAAAAACGGGTAAAGCTGACACCTGCAGTGCCGGCATCCCATATGGGTGCCAGTTAGACTCCTGGCTGCTCCACTTCTCATCCAGCTCTCTGCTATGGCCTGGGAAAAGCAATACAAGATGGCCCAAGTCCATGGGCCCCTGTACCCGTGTGGGAGACCCAGAAGAAGCTCCTAGCTCCTGGCTTCAGATGGGCACAGCTCTGGCCAGTTGCGGCCAGTTGGGGAGTGAACCAGCGGATGGAAGACCTTTCGCTCTTTCTACCTCTCCTCTCTCTGTGTATCTTTGACTTTCAAATAAATAAATAAATCTTTTTAAAAAAGAGAGAGAGAATACATAGCAAGCTCCAAATACATCAAGAACCTCTGAAAGTAGTTCTCCTCACAGTATAGTCACCACATCCTCAAAGAGAAATTTTAGAGTGAGAAGGAAGAAGCTGAAGTATAGGAGATATCAGAGCTGGGTGAGGGGGCTCTGAATCCTGCAGCCTCTGTTCAATCCCCAGCCTACTGGTCTGTGGGTAAAAGCACACTTTCCTCAATGAAGCTTGGGTACAGTCTCATGGCTGTCTTGCATACCCTCAGAAGTTCTGTGGCATCACCTTCTACTCTTCCATGCCCTCCCTGGAAAAATGGATTTGGGGAATGGCCTTCAAGTCTAATTCAGTATTTCAAGCATCTAGACAACAAAGGTAACAGCCAGAGTCAAGGGGTGGGTGGCAGGGAAATGGGTTTTCTTTAAGGTTGGTTATTGATCAAAGATTCCCAAGACACTGACTCTGCTTTTTCTCCAGTGGCCAAAGACGTAGATTTGCTGTCCATGACTTTGCTTCAAAAAGCAAAAGAGATTCTTGTGGGAGAGATGCTTACAAATATTATTTTGAAATAAAAATAGAAATTGTTGCATTCTTTAAGATAAGGAGATAAACTCAGAGAGAAAAAGATGTGTGATATTACAAGTGGCTGATTCCTGGATGCAACAGAACCCTACTCTGCACAAACAGTGCCACCAGCAGCTGCATGCTCCATTACAGAACCAGGGGCTGGTGAAGGTAGGGTTGAGGTACCCTGCATCTACTCCTGTCCTGCCTGGGCTCCTTGCTTCCAGTAAATGCCTGAATTCTTGAATAATTAAGTCAGTAACTCCATGTATTCTTACAAATGGTGTGTGCATGTGTTTCTGGTCTCTTGTCACCAATCCACAGATTCCCACTGCATTTCTCCCACTTTCCTTCAAGAATTCCCTCTTTAACTTGATAAGCTGAGGCCCATCGGTATGAGTTACCAGGCTGTCCTGTACCAGAAGCAGGAACTACTTCTTGAGAAGGGCCCTTGGAGTTCTGGGTAGAGCTGTGACTGACCAGCTCTGCCACGTGGATCCAGCTGGCGTCAGCTGTGCTGCACTCCACAGTGCTCGGCTGTTGCCTGCTCACTTCAAGTGGAGGATCCGGCACTTATTTTAGGGCCTTATAAATAATACATTTTGTCATCTTGATTCTTCAAGGCCTTCTTTGAAACTATTTTTTCCTCTTTGGGAAAACCACTTTAACTCTACAAGACAAAGTTGTTCATAAATCAAGAGGAGTTCCAAGTGACCAAAGCCTATGTTTCTGCCTTTGGAAGTGGGTAGCCACCAAACCTGACTAGACAAAGAAGCTAGCCTCACGCAAGATGAAGATCTTACTTTAAGGATGTAAAAAATGGGGGCCGGCGCCGTGGCTCACTTGGTTAATCCTCCGCCTGCGGCGCCGGCATCCCTTATGGGCACTGGGTTCTAGTCCCAGCTGCTCCTCTTCCAGTCCAGCTCTCTGCTGTGGCCCGGGAGGGCAGTGGAGGATGGCCCAAGTGCTTGGGCCCCTGCACCCACGTGGGAGACCAGGAAGAAGCACCTGGCTCCTGGCTTCAGATTGGCGCAGCACGCTGGCCGTGGTGGCCATTTGGGGGGTGAACCAATGGAAGGAAGACCTTTCTCTCTGTCTCTCTCTCTCACTGTCTATAACTCTACCTGTCAAATAAAATTAAAAAAAAAAAAGGATGTAAAAAATGTTTATTACGTCTCTTATTCCTGGATCTTTGATTGAGAAAGTCCTAGTGTATAAGCTCCCAATACCACATTCAACCCCTGCCTCGCTGACAGCTCCTGTAGGCTAGTTTTGCTCAGTAACATTCTGAGGATTCTTAGCACCTATGTACTGGGGATGAGGCTACCTGTCACATAGTTGTCCAAGTGGCATAAAGTCAAGGCTTGGCATGTGAGCTTCCCTTCCACTCTTCTTGTCCCTTGCAGCTCCCAAGAAGAGGCATTTGTACCACAAGAAAGTGTTGATTCACTCTTCGAGAGCATGAACCACTGAAGGAGTGTTTTCCAATGACTACTGCACAAAGAAACTCCAGTGTGGTGTGGCTAGAGTGCTGAACTTGGAATCAAATAGACCATGACTTGAAACCTGGCTTTGCCACTTGTTAAGTGATGTTGGGCGAGTTCCTTAACCTTTGTGGACTTCAATGTCTTAATCAATAATTAGGTAAAACCCACCAACTTCATAATCTCTCCCAAACTTTAATGTGCACATGAATTGCCAAGGAATATGGGTAAAGTACAGACTCTGACTCAACAGGTTTCAGGTGGAACCTGAATTCTACATTTCTAATTAGGGCCACTCAAGGCCATTGATCTGTGGGTCAACTTTTTTTTTTTTTTTTTTTTTTTTTGACAGGCAGAGTTAGACAGTGAGAGAGAGAGATACAGAGAAAGGTCTTCCTTCCGTTGGTTCTCCCCCTAATTGGCTGCCACAGCCGGCGCGCTGCGCTGATCCGAAGCCAGGAGCCAGGTGCTTCTTCCTGGTCTCCCATGCGGGTGCAGGGCCCAAGGATTTGGGCCATCCTCCACTGCCTTCCTGGGCCACAGCAAAGAGCTGGACTGGAAGAGGAGCAACGGGGACAGAATCTGGCACCCCAACCGGGACTAGAACCCAGAGTACTGGCACTGCAGGCAGAGAATTAGCCTAGTGAGCCACAGTGCCGGCCTGTGGTTCAACTTTTAAGTAGAAAGGACATGGACAGTCCAGGAACTTGTAAGCTGTGAATGGCTAGTTTAGCTCAAGGTCTGATTTATTTATTTATTTTGTATTTTTAAAAAATTATGTTTACAAGGGCTGGTGCTGTGGCACAGTAGGTTAATCCTCTGCCTGTGGCGCCGGCATCCCATATGGGTGCCAGTTCTAGTCCCGGCTGCTCCTTTTCCAATCCAGCTCTCTGCTGTGGCCTGGGAAAGCAGTAGAGGATGGCCCAATTCCTTGGGCCCCTGCACCTACATGGGAGACTAGGAAGAAGCACCTGGCTCCTGGCTTTGGATCAGCACAGCTCCGGCCGTTGCAGCCATTTGGGGAGTGAACCAATGGACGGAAGACCTTTCTCTCTGTGTCTCCCTCTCACTGTCTATAACTCTACTCTTTAAATAAATAAATAAAATCTTTTTTTAAAATTATGTTTACATTGGGCTTTTTTCTTTTTTTAGTTTTATTTCTTTATTTTATTTGAAAGGCAGAATGATGGAGACAGGCAGGCAGAGACCAGGAGATCTTCAATCCACTGACTCACTCTCCAAATACCTGCAAAAGCCAGCATTGGGCCAAGCTGAAACCAAGAGGCTAGACCTCCATCCAGATCTTCCATGTGACAGGTACCCAAGTACTTGAACTATCACCTGCTGCCTCCCAAGTTACACACTAACAAGAAGCTGGATCAGAAGAGGTTCAGGGCCGGCGCCGCGGCTCACTAGGCTAATCCTCCGCCTTGTGGCGCCGGCACACTGGGTTCTAGTCCCGGTCGGGGTGCCAGATTCTGTCCCGGTTGCCCCTCTTCCAGGCCAGCTCTCTGCTGTGGCCAGGAAATGCAGTGGAGGATAGCCCAAGTACTTGGGCCCTGCACCCCATGGGAGACCAGAAGTACCTGGCTCCTGCCATTGGATCAGCGCCGTGCGCCGGCCGCAGAGTGCCGGCCGCGGCGGCCACTGGAGGGTGAACCAACAGCAAAAGGAAGACCTTTCTCTCTGTCTCTGTCTCTCTCTCACTGTCCACTCTGCCTGTCAAAAAAATAATAATAATAAATAAAAATAAAAAAAAGAAGAGGTTCAGGGCCTGGAATGCAGGTACTCGGATAACCCAAGAGGTACCAACTGTGTCAGATGTCTGCCCCTTAAAGTCTGACTTATTACATGTTGTTTTATTTTAAAAAGCAAAGAAGGCCATTCTTTACAAGTCAGTTTAGATCATGTATTAACCCTTGATTCTTTATAGATAAGAAAAATAGGGATTATTTATCTGTTAAAATAATAAAGGCTGGGGAAAACCAGTTGTCAACAATTCTCTCTCATCCCAACCCCCACAATGACAACTAACCAAGAAAGCACACCACCTCTCCTACCAACCAGCTAATGTAAAAAATAAGCACACACACAAACAAAATCCCAAAAGAGCTTAAACCATGTCAGATTAAAGCTTTTGGAGGAACCATGTAAACCATATCCCTCCTCAGAGGAGCAATGTTTAAAACCCAAGTGTTTATGACTAAAGCTACGTGTTGACTTAAACTGTGAAAGCAGGTTTTGCTGGGTTGAAGGAAAAAAAGCCAAGAACATTGAGTTCCTGAGATTAATTTGATGAGGCGGAAGGAGAGGAAACTGAAGAGAGTCTTTAATGGAATGGAAGAGAAGCCAGCGACAAGGACTGTCAAAGGCGTTTTCCTCCTTGGGATCGTCCCAGACTCCCGGGCTACCACCTTGGTGACAACTTTCCTGACAGAACAGACAGAGCCAGTTCCTGCTCTTGCTGCCAAAACACTGAGGCCCCCTCTCTGGCCACCCTGGAGCTGGTGCTTATTACCCTGTATTGAACAGTCATATTGATCTCCAAGCCCTTCAGGTCAGGGACATCTCTTATTTATCTCTGTCTTAGCCTGGCACAATACCTTGGCCCCTATTAGGCACTCAGGGAGTGCTGCTGATTGAATGCAGAAGGGGATGGATATTGAAGTGAGAGCTGAATGACCTTTCCCCAGGGTTTATCTTTCCTGGAGGTGTTCATTCTTAGACGCATTCACCCAGGAAGCATTATTTTCCCAACTGTGAGCACTCAGATCTTTCACCAGTTTTCAGTGTGGTTCACACTTTTTTATCCCAAGATGGTGCAGTTAATAACACACAATAATTATATGAGTGTATGCATACTTACAGCTTTTCCAAAATGCTTTTCTATATTCACAGCAAGTTGGAAATATCATTTCCCTGTGTTCAAACAAGAAATTGAGGTCTCAAAAAAAAAAAAAAAGTTAAGTAACATAAGACAGAGTCTCAAAACTTAGGTAAATAAGAATCACTTAAGGTACTTGTCAAAAGTACAGATGCCTGACCCTACCTCCAGAGATTCTGGTCCAGTGGATATAAGACAGAGCCCAGGAATCTGCACTTTAGTGTCCCCAGGTCATTCTGAGGCGGGTGGTCTAGGGATTCATAGAGACCACAGCCCAGCCCGGTGCCCTCCTCAGGCTGAGTGCCTGGCCCATTCCGGAGCACAGTGTGGACTGGAGGTCATCTCAGGGCTTCCGTTCCAAACCTGGAGTCATGGGATGAGAGGCAAGGCACCCATATAGCAACTTCATAGGGCCTGGCAGGAAACCCAAAACCAGGAACACTCACACGATGATGACAGTCCAAGAGGCCGTGCGCAAAATATGAAGTCAGGGTGGTGCTGGTAAATGGATCACATTTCGGAGGACTTGGGACCTAGAAGGCTAAGTTCTGGAAAATGATTAGGTCTTCAAGACAAGAGGAATAACAACAGACTACGAAGAGGCTCAACTTGGGAACTACTGAAGATGTGTGATGTATTTACTTTGGATTTATACTTCTTCTTTCCCACTTTGAGATAAGCCTGCCAGAACCCAGTGGGACAATTTAGCAAAGAAGAATATGCACAGACAGTTCAAGTACACGTCTCCCTCTCGTCTGCCTCCCCTCCCAAGCCCCACTCACTGAGCTCTGTGTTCTGTTAGCCCCCTCCTTGCCAGCCCACTGCAGCATTGTAGATAAAGACCTTCTGCATGGCTTCCAAGACTTTCTTTGTGTCTGGAATCTCCTCTCCCTGGCTGTCTGCATCCCTTAGAAAATCTCATGAATCTTGCCAGAGCAAAGATCTCATCATAGAGTATAAAAAGACCATTGTATGTGAAGGCAGATCTGGGTCTGACCCTGGCTCCATCATCACCATCTATTACTAGTCGTCTACTCCTGGGTTAGTACCTTCCTCTTTTGGGTTCATTCTTGTGTGTGTGTAGAATGCTAAAATGGGTCATATCCAAAGTCTTTTCCAACTCTAAGACTTCATGCCAAACTCCTGTTTAACAACTACATTGCCTACAGAATTAAATATGCAAATATCTAATCCTAAGGAGACCTTCTGTGATCTGGCCCCAACAGGTTTGTTTTTGTTTGTTTGTTTGTTTTTTGTTTGACAGGCAGAGTGGACAGTGAGAGAGAGAGAGAGAGAAATGTCTTCCTTTTCTGTTGGTTCACTCTCCAATGGCCACTGTGGCCGGCGCGCTGTGGCCAGCGCACCACACTGATCCAAAGCCAGGAGCCAGGTGCTTCTCCTGGTCTCCCATGCGGGTGCAGGGCCTAAGGACTTGGGCCATCTTCCACTGCACTCCCGGGCCACAGCAGAGAGCTGGACTGGAAGAGGAGCAACCAGGACATAATCTGGTGCCCCGACTGGGACTAGAACTTGGTGTGCCGGGGCCGCAGGCGGAGGATTAGCCTAGTGAGCTGCAGCGCCGGCCAACCCCAACAGTTTTTTAATAGATAAATTTTACTTATTGATTTATTAAATTTGGAAGGGGAGGAATTTGGTAGGGAGAGAGAGAATGCATGTATATGAGATTGATCTCCCACCCACTGGTTCTCTTTTCAAATGCCCATAAAAGCCAGGGCTAGGCCAGGCCAAAGCCAGGAACTGGGAACTCAATCTAAAGTCAGGCCTTCCAAATGAATGTGAGGGAGTCAATTACTGTAGCTCTCACCTGCTGCCTCCCAGGGTATGCAACAGCAGGAAGCCGGAACGGAGAGCACAGCTAGGGCTTCAACACAGGCACCGTGATATGGGCATTCCAAGTGGCGGCCTGATCACTGTGTTAAGTACCTGCCCCTGGCCCCAACCTTTTAAAGCATTATCCCTTTAGTCAAACTGAAGTATTCTCAATTCTCTAAGCGCACTTGGAGCTTTCTGCTTCCTCAATACCTATGTCGTTATTTTACCTTAGAAAACATGCTACACCTATTTTAATGCAGATGATCCCTACATTTTTTAAGGTTCAAATCACAGATTTCTTTTAAGTTTTCCTTTGTGCCCCTAACCTGAAAACAAATTCTCCACCGACACCTCTAGTACTTCTCACACCTGGGTACTGATGGCTCCCCCTGGGCCTGGTTCACATCGCTCCTTAGGGCAGGGCCTGTGTGTGTCTCCTACTCGTTTAACACAAGGTCCTGCAAACAGAAGGGTTTGACAAGCAATTGTTGGATAAATACCGGAAGACAGATGATCCCATTTTTGTTAGGTCCTGATTTTCAGTGGCAGCCAAGGCAAAAAGAGTCACATGTTAGACAGTTTCCAGTCTTAAGAAGGAATACAAATTCCTGTTACGGGGACAATGTTTCCTTGAAGTCAATCCCCAGAATACAAGCCATAAGGAGGTGCCACCGAGCCTGGCAGAGCAGTGTGCACACTGCTCCTGCTGGCCAGTCACTTTGTGCTGCCCACAACTTAGACTGAGATGCTCAATGTGGTGGCTGCAGAACGAACAGGAGCTCTAGTCAACCACAGAGCACATCGTCATGGTTGCAATGGCTCCATCTGACTGTTGAGCCCTTTAGGGTTGTGGTAAGAAGTAGACTTCCCACCTGTAGGATGTACTTGGAAGAGATTTCCTTCTCTGACCACTCCTAGCCTGGAATCTGGACTGTCTCAGCTTATTCGCTGTCCAATCGGAGCACAATCAAATGAGTGTATGTTTTATCTCTAGATCGTCAATTCCTGCCTGGAAGGATCTGTTCCTTGTTCATCTTCCTCTCTCTCTCTCTCTCATGCTTAGCACAAAGCTCTGCTCATAGCAGATGTCAATAAATTGTTCTTTGGATAGATGCTCAAATTTAGATCAAATTGACTCAAATTCCAATTAGAATCCTCAGTCAGGAAGACAAGATTTAATTCATTTTTTTCCCCTACAAAAAGGACAATCTTACTGTTTAATATTATCTAATACATTTTCTTCACAACTCACAGACAGACGCAGGTTCTGTTTTTAGAAGGCATAGCTAAGATTTTGGAAAGTAATAGTTGATTTTGATATTTTATTCTGATTAAATTTGAGGCATATCAGAAATGCATGATAATATGGCTTGTTCTGAACCATTCTATTCACCATCCTCACCAGCATAATATGAAGGGCCTTAAAGACCCTGAAAGACTGAAACAAGTGAAATTCAAGGGCAGGGATTAGAACACAGGTTGGATGGGTGACTGCTTGGTTGGAAAACTGATTAATTTCTCAGCCTTGTTCATTTATTCAAAAAACCTCACTGAACATACATTATGTGCCAAGTTCTGATACAGAACTGGCAAGGATAATCGCAGCCATCTCCCAGATTCTCAGCTCAGTACATTTTACTTTCCTCAAAGAAGCTAAGCTGTCTCTTTGACAGAGCTTCCTGGGGAAAAGGACCACTGTCCACTGGACAAGGACTTGCGTTTAAAGGAACATACACTTCCCTACAGGCCAAGGGCCTATTCGAGAACTACTAGGCTGGGCTTCCTTAATAGCCTTTTACTTTCTGCCTCAGTATCGCCCCTTTCCAATCCATACAATCACAGCTGCACTCAAGAAAATATCTCTACTGACTGCCTTGCACGGTAGCCACTCACCCTTTAATACAGCGCCACGCTTCTTACTGTTCGTCATCGTGTCTTGCACAGTGGAGATCACGTGTCCTGTGGCTAACGAGACACTCCTTTAGGAGGTTTGGTCCTAGGGTCCTTCTCTTTCTAAACTCAGTCACAGACTCCTCTTATTTTGGGAATGGCAAATAGGCTTCTTTCTCTGCCAATTCTGGCTGACTGGAAGTGACCACCTGGAATGCTGTAGTGAGAATGTTTCTGAGGCTGCACCCAAACTCAATAGGAAATGAGGATTTGATGGGATAGTATTCTATGGGCCAGCTATTCGCTTTCCCTCAATTAGAACCCAGCCCTAAGGGGCTGGTGCTGTGGCATCTCCTGAAACGCTGCCTCCTGCAATGCGGGCATCCCATATGGGTGCTTGTTCCTGTACTGGCTGCTCCACTTCCAATCCAGCTCTCTGCTAATGTGCCTGGGAGGGCAGTGGAAGATGGCCCAAGTACTCGGGTCCCTGCACCCATGTGGGAGACCTGGATGAAGCTCCTGGCTCCTGGCTTCTGTTGCGGCCATTTGGGGGAGTAAATCAACTGATGGAAGACTACTCTCTCTGCCTCTGCCTCTGCCTCTGCCTCTGTAACTCTTTCAAATAAATAAAAATTTTTTAAAAAGAATTTGGTCTT